>NW_027590083.1:815000-820000 GCF_964213995.1 Mustelus asterias | reverse complement strand
CGCATCACACACTCCCTGGACTGGTGCAGCACGGGGTTAGATGCAAAGTAAAGTTCCCTCTACACTGTCCCCATCAAACACTCCCAGGACAGGTACAGCACGGGGTTAGATACAGAGTAAAGTTCCCTCTACACTGTCCCCATCATTGTGTGCGAGTGAGAGAGAATATGTGCGTGTTTGTGTGTGTGTGAGAGAGAGAGGGAATGTGTGAGAGACAGTGTTTGAGAGAGACAGAGAGTGTGCGAGAGAGAGACTGTGTGTGTGAGTGTGTGTGAGAGAGTGTATATGTGAGAGAGTGTGAGAGAGTGCATGAGAGAGTGTGTGAGCATAACAGTGTGTGTGTGAGAGAGAGAGAGTACGTGTGTGAGAGAGAGTACGTGTGTGAGAGAGAGTGTGTGTGTGAGAGAGAAAGTACGTGTGTGAGAGAGAGTGTGTGTGTAAGAGAGAGAGCGTGTGTATGTGTGAGTGCGTAAGAGTGCGCGTGTGTATGAGAGAGAGTCTTGTGTGTGAGAGAAAGAGCGCGTGTATGTGTGGGTGTGAGTGTGTCTGTGTGAGAGAGTGCATGTGTTCGAGAGTGTGTGAGCGTGAAAGAGTGTGTGTGACAGTGTGTGTGTGTGAGAGAGAGAGTGTGTGTGTGAGAGAGAGAGTGTGTGTGTGTGAGAGAGAGTGTGTGTATGTGTGTGTGTGAGATTATGTGTGTGTCTGAGAGTGTGTAAGAGAGAGAGTGTGTGTGAGCTGATCTTTCTCTACACCCTATCGGTAACTGCAACACTATATTCTACACCCTTTCCTCTCCTTCTCCCTGTGTACTCTACGTACGGAATGTTTTGTCTGTATAGCGCACAAGAAACAATACTTTTCACTGCATCCCAATACAAATCAATCAAATCAAATCAAATTAACACGGTGAAGTTTGGACCCTGTGGGGTGACAGTTGTCTGAATACAGATTCTATCTTATTGTAACATTCAGGTACCACGTGTACTGAGCTCACCAGCGTTCTGTCTGTATTGTGTGAATCCAGTCTTGAAATATCCACTCATGTTGCTAATTCTGCCAAGACAGAAACAGAAAGAATGTTTGAATTCTCCGTGATTAGACCCCTTAACGATAAACAACATGGTGGATGAGAGGGATAGAGAGAGAGAGGAAGAGAGAGAGAGATGGAGCGATGCAGAGTAACAGAGAGATAGGGAGAGGGAGCAATGCAGAGAGTAACAGTTAGACAGTGAGGAATAGAGATTAATTCAGATGGATAGTGAGTGACAGGGGAGTCCGAGACGCTACATAAGCAAGGTAAAGATTTGAAAATGGGGGAGTGTTTCTTACCCACTTTTAAAAGACAATCCACACTCACACCAGTCACATTTCACACTCTCTGCTCAGTCCTGTGTTGGGGGGTGTTGAGTGTGGGATCAGTGTTTGCTTTTCTCAAACCGCACTGATATTCCCAACAAGGGCAAGAGGTTTCAGTGTTAAAAAATGTAAACATTTCAAAACAAAAGCAGACAGGATTTGGTTAAATCTCACGGGATCCAGGGTGAGGTAGCCAAATTGATATAAAATAGGCTTGATGACAGAAGGTTGTTGTAGAGGGTTGTTTTTTTGTCAAACTGGAGGCCTGTGACCAGCGGGGTGCCTCAGGGATCGGTGCTGGGTCCACTGTTATTTGTCATTTATATTAATGATTTGGATGAGAATTTAGGAGGCATGGTTCGTACGTTTGCAAATGACACCAACATTTATGGCATAGTGGACAGTGAAGAAGGTTATCTAGGATTGCAACGGGATCTTGATCAATTAGGCCAGTGGGCTGATGAATGGCAGATGGAGTTTAATTTAGATAAATGCGAGGTGATGCATTTTGGTGGATTGAACCAACGCAGGACTTACTCAGTTAATGGTAGGGTGTTGGTGAGAGTTACAGAACAAAGAGATCTCGGGGTACAGATTGATAGCTCCTTGAAAGTGGAGTCACAGGTGGATAGAGTGGTGAAGAAGGCATTCCACATGCTTGGTTTCATTGGTCAGAACATTGAATACAGGAGTTGGGACGTCTTGTTGGAGTTATACAAGGCATTGGTAAGACCACACTTGGAATGCTGTGTATTGTTTTGGTCACCCTATTATAGAAAGGATATTTTTAAACTAGAAAGTGCGCAGAAAAGAATTACTGGGATGCTACAGGGTCTTGATGGTTTGAGTTATAATGAGAGGCTGGATAGTCTGGGACTTTTTGTCTTTGAGTTGACTTAGGCGTGGTCTTATAGAGGTCTATAAAATAATGAGGCATAAATATAGCAGCTTTATAGAACCTCAGTTAATCCGCACTTGGAATATAGTGTTCAATTCTGGTCGACACACTACCAGAAAAATGTGGAGGCTTTGGAGAGGATTCAGAAAAGATTTACCAGGATGTTGCCTGGTATGGAGGGCATTAGCTATGAGGAGAGGTTGGAGAAACTTGATTTGTTCTCATTGGAACGACAGAGGTTGAGGGGTGAACTGGTAGAAGTCTACAAGATTATGAGGGGCATGGTCAGAGTGGATATTCAGAAGCTTTTTCTCTGGGTCGAAGAGTCAATTACTCGGGGGCATAAGTTTCAGGTGCGAGAGGCAAGGTTTAAAGGAGATGTACGAGGCATGTTTTTTACACAGAGGGTGGTGTGCCTGGAACTCACTGCCGGGGAGGTAGTGGAAGCAGACACAATCGTGAGTTTTACGGAGTGTCTGGACAAATACATGAAATGGATGGGAATAGAGGGATATGGTCCCCGGAAGGGTAGGGGGTTTTAGTTCAGTCAGGCAGCATGGTTGGTGCAGGCTTGGAGGGCCGAAGGGCCTGTTCCTGTGCTGTAATTTTTGTTGTCCTTTGATAAGCTCGTCAACATCTTTTCCAAAAGGGAGAGGAGTCTAAAATTAGAGGGCACAGGTTTAAGGTGAGAGAGGAGAGGGTCCAGAGGGCAATTCTTTTCACACAGAGGGTGGTGAGGAATTGGAACAAGCTGCCAGAGGTCGTAGTAGCGGCGGGTACAATTTTATATTTTAGAAAGCATTTAGACAGTTATATTGGGAAGATTGGTATGGAGGGATATATGTCAAACAGGCAAATGGTACTAGCTTAATGGTAAAATCTGGGTGGCATGGACAAGTTTGGCCAAAGGGCTTGTTTCCAATGTGTAAATCTTTATGTCTCTACCCCGCTGGGCCCTGTAAGAACTCTCTGAGTTTGAATGAGATCACCTCTCATTCTTCCAAAGTGCATAAAATAAAAGTCCAGTCTATTGAATCTTTCCTCAGGGGGCACTCCCTCCACCCCTGGAATTAATGCAGTTAAACGTCATTGAAGTCTCTCAACAAGAATGTATTTCCTTAGGTAAGAGGATAAAACTGTACACAACACTGTGTGTGTGGTTAAAGCCCCAGTTTGTGTCTTAGTTTGACTGTATTTGGACACAAACTCACACACCACACATGTGGATAAATGTGATGTTTTCCACTTTGAACGGAGAAACAGAATGGCAGAGTATAGGTTAAATGGTGATAGATTGGGAATGATGGTGTACAAAGGGACCTGGATGTCCTTATACACCAGTCACTGGAAGTGAGCGTGCAGGTAAGCAAGCAGTTAGGAAGACCAATGGGATGTTGTCCTTCTTTGCAAGAGGATGTGAGTCCAGGAGCAAGGATGTCTTACTGCAGCTGTACAGGGCCTCAGTGAGACCACACCTGCAGTATTGTGTACAGTTTTGCTCTCCTTATCTGAGAAAGCATTGAAGAAAATTGCTCACTGTGAACAAACCTAAAAAAGCTGACTGATGTTTCATTCTAGATTCTCAGAGGGAGAGAGAGAGAGATTCAGAGAAAACACAGACTGAGTGAGTGAGAAAAAGGGAGTGACAAAGATCAAGAGGGGGACCGAGAGATAGTGAGTGAAAGAAATATATTAGTCAGAGCGCATCGGAAAAGGAGGATTGGAATTTGTCAGCCTTGCTTTATGGAAAGCTTTAGTGTTTGGTCAGAATGTTAACACGGTGAAGTTTGGAGTCTCTGGGATGACAGTTGTCTGAATACAGATTCTATCTCATTGTAACATTAATGTACCACGTGTACTGAGCTCACCAACATTTGCAAACCATCGTTTGAAGAAAGCTTGCTGTTTTATTGTATGAATCCAGCCCTTTGGAAATATAGTCAGTCTTATTCAGGAAAAGGACAAGCTAATTTCAGAGGGAGAGATACAGATACACAGGCAGGCTGAGACTGAAACAGGATGGGATTGTGCTGTACAGGTTTCAGAGCTGACACTGAGACACACACAAGATGTACAGTCGCAGATTGTACCTGACACTTACAAAGAAACGTCGCAAATAGGAACAGGAGGAGACCATTCGGCCCATCGAGCCTGCACCGACAACAATCCCACCCTATCCCCGTAACACCACACATTTACCCTGCTGATCCCCCCCGAAACTAGGGTCAATTTGTCACGGCCAATCAACCAACCTGGGCATCTTTTGACTGTGGGAGGAAACCGGAGCACCCGGAGGAAACCATGATCAGCCATGGTCACAATGGATGGCGGAGCAGGATGGAAGGGCTGAATGGCCTCCACCTGTTCCTATTTTCTATGTTTCTTTGTAAGTTCCACGTGGCAAAGTGTTTCTTCATTTCACTCCTAAAAGTCTAAAATACCAAACATTGTCTAAAATCAAATGTCCCCCAAGTCCTAGACTCCCCAACCAGCAGAAAATGTTCCTCTTTATCAGCATCTGTGGGTCATCCTGACTCGAAACATTGGCTCCATTCCCTCTCCACAGATGCTGTTTAATGCGTTTCACTGCATTAAAACCTGCTGAGATTTTCTGTTTTTGTTTCAGCGCCTGTTCGGCGACACTGAGGGAGAATTTAGCATGGCCAACGCACCCTAACCATCGTGTCTTTCGAACTGTGGGGGGAAAGTGGAGCAGGCGGAGGAAACCCACGCAGACACGGGGAGA
>NW_027590083.1:792500-810000 GCF_964213995.1 Mustelus asterias | reverse complement strand
GTGTGCGAGAGAGAGAGAGTGTGTGTGAGAGAGAGTGTGTGTGAGAGAGAGTGTGTGTGAGAGAGAGAGAGTGTGTGAGAGAGAGAGAGTGTGTGTCAGAGAGAGTGTGTGTGTATGTGTGTGTGAGTGAGAGAGAGTGCGTGTAGTCAGTCTTATTCTGGAAAAGGGCAAGCTAATTTCAGAGGGAGAGATACAGATACAGAGGCAGACTGGGACTGAAACAGGATGGGATTGTGCTGTACAGGTTTCAGAGCTGACACTGAGACACACACAAGATGTACAGTCGCAGATTGTACCTGACACTTCCAAAGAAACGTAGCAAATAGGAACAGGAGGAGACCATTCGGCCCATCGAGCCTGCACCGACAACAATCCCACCCTATCCCCGTAACACCACACATTTACCCTGCTCATCCCCCCCGAAACTAGGGTCAATTTGTCACGGCCAATCAACCTAACCCGGGCATCTTTTGACTGGAGGAGGAAACCGGAGCACCCGGAGGAAACCATGATCAGCCATGGTCACAATGGATGGCGGAGCAGGATGGAAGGGCTGAATGGCCTCCACCTGTTCCGATTTTCTATGTTTCTTTGTAAGTTCCACATGGCAAAGTGTTTCTTCATTTCACTCCTAAAAGTCTGAAATACTAAACATTGTCTAAAATCCAATGTCCCCCAAGTCCTGGACTCCCCAACCAGCAGAAAATGTTCCTCTTTATCAGCATCTGTGGGTCATCCTGACTCGAAACATTGGCTCTATTCTCTCTCCACAGATGCTGTCAGACCTGCTGAGATTTTACACCAATTTCTGTTTTTGTTTCAGTTTTACGTTTAAGTTTACTTATTAGTGTCACAAGTAGGCTTACATTAACACTGCAATGAAGTTACTGTGAAAATCCCCCAAGTCGACACACTCCGCCACCTGTTCGGCTCCACTGAGGGAGAATTTAGCATGGCCAACGCACCCTAACCAGACTGTGGGAAGAAAGTGGAGCAGCCGGAGGAAACCCACGCAGACACGGGGAGAATGTACAGACTCTGCACAGACAGTGACCCAAGCGTGGATTCGACCCCGGGTCCCTGGTGCTCTGAGGCAGCAGTGCTAACCTCTGTGCCACCCATGATTCCTGCATCTGCAGTATTTTGCTCTTAGCTTTCTTCTTTATTAACCCTCTCCATTGCGCTTTTTATTTTGAAGGGTTTCATTAAATCACTCCTTAACCTCAATCCCAGTGTTTCAGAGTAAATCTTCATCGACACAAAAACCATACAATCACCACAGTGCAGAAGGAGGCCATTCAGCCTATCGGGTCTGTACTGACTCTCCGAAAGAGCATCTATCCGCATAACGCCGTGCATTTACCAGAGCTAATTCCCCAAACCGACACATCCCTGGACATTAAGGGGCAATTTAGCATAGCCAATCAACCTAAACCGCACACCTTTGGAGTGTGGGAGGAAACCGGGGCACCCGGAGGAAACCCACGCAGACACGGGGAGAATGTGCAAACTCCACACAGACAGTCACCCGAGGCTGGAATTGAACCCGGGTTCCTGGCGCTGTGAGGCAGCAGTGCCAACCACTGTGCCATTGTACCACCCTGCTCAGAAAACACTTCCAACCCAAACACAACACACAGAGTAAAATCCCCTCTGCTCTGTCCAAGGAATTTTTAATTGCAGATTTTTAGATTGACTTTTAGGAAAAACAGAACTCAAATTGCTCAGCATCCCAGTGTTTATTCCAACCGTGATCTCATCTCTGCAGATTCAAACATGAAGTTTAAGCTGTGGATACAGTTGTGTCTGTCTGTCTCAGAGTTTGTGTATTCAGTCTTTCACTGCCTTTTAAACTTCTCTGGAGAATTTGAATGCTGGATGTTGCTTAATCATTCCTTTCTCTCAGCACATGGAACTGGTGAAACTTCAAGAGTCACAATCTAATGTCAGTAACAAAGAACTGTATCTTTATTCATCCATCATTTCCAATCTCTGAATAGATCACACACATTTCCAGAATGCAGGAAGCTCTCAATGGAAACTGCTTCCAATTATTCCCCAATACAATTGTTCACACGTTACTGTAAACTACATTCCACTGACATTCCCAAAGCAGCCACAGAAAAGTGACTGGTTATTTTAAACATTGAAACTGAACTATATTAACTTACGGTTCACTCACATTGTACAGAAATGTTGACCCTGTGGGATGACAGTTTGGGAGTAACATTGCAACATTAAGGTGCCCTGCGTATTGTGTTTGACAACATTTGCAGCATTTCCAAGATATCAGCGACATTGCTGTGTGTATTGTGTGAATCAAGCTGTGAAATATCCACACATATTGAACTCCCACTGCTGCTGCCTTTTCATCACTTATAAACACACAAACTAGAAGCAGGAGGAGGCCATTCGGCCCTTCCAGCCTGCTCCAACATTCATTAGGATCATGGCTGATCATCAAATTCAACATCCTGATCCCACTTTAGCCCCAAGAGCTCCATCCAATTACTGGATAAAACTAGATCCCTCTTTGTTCCCACATTGAAGCGATCGAAGAGTGGATTCATCAAGTGTTTCGATGCAGTGAAAACCTCCCTCTACACTGTCCCCATCAAACACTCCCAGGACAGATACAGCACGGGGTTAGATACAGAGTAAAGCTCCCTCGACACTGTCCCCCATCAAACACTCCCAGGACAGGTACAGCACAGGGTTAGATACAGAGTAAAGCTCCCTCTACACTGTCCCCATCAAACACTCCCAGGACAGATACAGCACGCGGTTAGATACAGAGTAAAGCTCCCTCTGCACTGTCCCCATCAAACACTCCCAGGACAGATACAGCACGGGGTTAGATACAGAGTAAAGCTTCCTCGACACTGTCCCCATCAAACACTCCCAGGATAGGTACAGCACGGGGTTAGATACAGAGTAAAGCTCCCTCTACACTGTCTCCATCAAACACTCCCAGGACAGGTACAGCACGGGGTTAGATACAGAGAAAAGCTCCCTCTACACTATCCCCATCAAACACTCCCAGGACAGATACAGCACGGGGTTCGATACAGAGTAAAGCTCCCTCTACACTGTCCCCATCAAACACTCCCAGGACAGATACAGCACGGGGTTCGATACAGAGTAAAGCTCCCACTACACTGTCCCCATCAAACACTCCCAAGACAGGTACAGCACGGGGTTCGATACAGAGTAAAGCTCCCTCTACACTGTCCCATCAAACACTCCCAGGACAGATACAGCACGGGTTAGATACAGAGTAAACCTCCCACTACACTGTCCCCATCAAACTTGCCCAGCACAGGTACAGCACGGGACTTGATACAGAGTAAAGCTCCCTCGACACTGTCCCCATTAAACACTCCCAGAACAGATACAGCATGGGGTTAGATACAGAGTAAATCTCCCTCTACACTGTCCCCATCAAACACTCCCAGAACAGGTACAGCACGGGATTTGATGCAGAGTAAAGCTCCCTCGACACTGTCCCCATCAAACACTCCCACGACAGATACAGCAAGTGGTTCGATATACAGTAAAGCTCCCACTTCACTGTCCTCATCAAACACTCCCAGGACATATACAGCACAGGGTGAGATACAGATAAAGCTCCCTCTACACTATCCCCATCAAACACTCCCAGGACATGTACAGCACGGGTTTAGATACAGAGTGAAGCTCCCTCTACACTGTCCCCATCAAACACTCCCAGGACAGGTACAGCACGGGGTGAGATACAGAGTGAAGCTCCCTATACACTGTCCCCATCAAAAAATCCAATGACAGATACAGCATGGTGCGAGATTACAGGAAAAGCTGCCTCCACATTGTGCACATCAAACAGACCCAGGACAGGTACAGCACGGGGTTAGATACAGCTCAAATCTTCCTCTACATTTTGCCCCATCATTGTGTGTGTGTGTGAGAGAATGTGTGTGTGTGTGAGAGAGAGAGAGTGTGTGTGAGAGAATGTGTGTGTGAGAGAGAGTGTGTGTGCGAGAGAGAGAGAGTGTGTCAGAAAGTGTGTGTGCGTGAGAGAGAGTGTGTGAGAGAGAGTGTGTGCGTGAGAGAGAGTGTGTGTGAGAGAGTGTGTGTGTGAGAGAGAGTGTGTGTGTGCGAGAGAGTGTGTGTGTGCGAGAGAGTGTGTGCGAGAGAGAGTGTGTGCGAGAGAGAGTGTGTGCGAGAGAGAGTGTGTGCGAGAGAGAGTGTGTGCGAGAGAGAGAGTGTGCGAGAGAGAGAGTGTGTGCGAGAGAGAGAGAGTGTGTGTGAGAGAGAGTGTGTGTGAGAGAGAGTGTGTGTGAGAGAGAGAGAGTGTGTGAGAGAGAGAGAGTGTGTGTCAGAGAGAGTGTGTGTGTATGTGTGTGTGAGTGAGAGAGAGTGCGTGTAGTCAGTCTTATTCTGGAAAAGGGCAAGCTAATTTCAGAGGGAGAGATACAGATACAGAGGCAGACTGGGACTGAAACAGGATGGGATTGTGCTGTACAGGTTTCAGAGCTGACACTGAGACACACACAAGATGTACAGTCGCAGATTGTACCTGACACTTCCAAAGAAACGTAGCAAATAGGAACAGGAGGAGACCATTCGGCCCATCGAGCCTGCACCGACAACAATCCCACCCTATCCCCGTAACACCACACATTTACCCTGCTCATCCCCCCCGAAACTAGGGTCAATTTGTCACGGCCAATCAACCTAACCCGGGCATCTTTTGACTGGAGGAGGAAACCGGAGCACCCGGAGGAAACCATGATCAGCCATGGTCACAATGGATGGCGGAGCAGGATGGAAGGGCTGAATGGCCTCCACCTGTTCCGATTTTCTATGTTTCTTTGTAAGTTCCACATGGCAAAGTGTTTCTTCATTTCACTCCTAAAAGTCTGAAATACTAAACATTGTCTAAAATCCAATGTCCCCCAAGTCCTGGACTCCCCAACCAGCAGAAAATGTTCCTCTTTATCAGCATCTGTGGGTCATCCTGACTCGAAACATTGGCTCTATTCTCTCTCCACAGATGCTGTCAGACCTGCTGAGATTTTACACCAATTTCTGTTTTTGTTTCAGTTTTACGTTTAAGTTTACTTATTAGTGTCACAAGTAGGCTTACATTAACACTGCAATGAAGTTACTGTGAAAATCCCCCAAGTCGACACACTCCGCCACCTGTTCGGCTCCACTGAGGGAGAATTTAGCATGGCCAACGCACCCTAACCAGACTGTGGGAAGAAAGTGGAGCAGCCGGAGGAAACCCACGCAGACACGGGGAGAATGTACAGACTCTGCACAGACAGTGACCCAAGCGTGGATTCGACCCCGGGTCCCTGGTGCTCTGAGGCAGCAGTGCTAACCTCTGTGCCACCCATGATTCCTGCATCTGCAGTATTTTGCTCTTAGCTTTCTTCTTTATTAACCCTCTCCATTGCGCTTTTTATTTTGAAGGGTTTCATTAAATCACTCCTGAACCTCAATCCCAGTGTTTCAGAGTAAATCTTCATCGACACAAAAACCATACAATCACCACAGTGCAGAAGGAGGCCATTCAGCCTATCGGGTCTGTACTGACTCTCCGAAAGAGCATCTATCCGCATAACGCCGTGCATTTACCAGAGCTAATTCCCCAAACCGACACATCCCTGGACATTAAGGGGCAATTTAGCATAGCCAATCAACCTAAACCGCACACCTTTGGAGTGTGGGAGGAAACCGGGGCACCCGGAGGAAACCCACGCAGACACGGGGAGAATGTGCAAACTCCACACAGACAGTCACCCGAGGCTGGAATTGAACCCGGGTTCCTGGCGCTGTGAGGCAGCAGTGCCAACCACTGTGCCATTGTACCACCCTGCTCAGAAAACACTTCCAACCCAAACACAACACACAGAGTAAAATCCCCTCTGCTCTGTCCAAGGAATTTTTAATTGCAGATTTTTAGATTGACTTTTAGGAAAAACAGAACTCAAATTGCTCAGCATCCCAGTGTTTATTCCAACCGTGATCTCATCTCTGCAGATTCAAACATGAAGTTTAAGCTGTGGATACAGTTGTGTCTGTCTGTCTCAGAGTTTGTGTATTCAGTCTTTCACTGCCTTTTAAACTTCTCTGGAGAATTTGAATGCTGGATGTTGCTTAATCATTCCTTTCTCTCAGCACATGGAACTGGTGAAACTTCAAGAGTCACAATCTAATGTCAGTAACAAAGAACTGTATCTTTATTCATCCATCATTTCCAATCTCTGAATAGATCACACACATTTCCAGAATGCAGGAAGCTCTCAATGGAAACTGCTTCCAATTATTCCCCAATACAATTGTTCACACGTTACTGTAAACTACATTCCACTGACATTCCCAAAGCAGCCACAGAAAAGTGACTGGTTATTTTAAACATTGAAACTGAACTATATTAACTTACGGTTCACTCACATTGTACAGAAATGTTGACCCTGTGGGATGACAGTTTGGGAGTAACATTGCAACATTAAGGTGCCCTGCGTATTGTGTTTGACAACATTTGCAGCATTTCCAAGATATCAGCGACATTGCTGTGTGTATTGTGTGAATCAAGCTGTGAAATATCCACACATATTGAACTCCCACTGCTGCTGCCTTTTCATCATTTATAAACACACAAACTAGAAGCAGGAGGAGGCCATTCGGCCCTTCCAGCCTGCTCCAACATTCATTAGGATCATGGCTGATCATCAAATTCAACATCCTGATCCCACTTTAGCCCCAAGAGCTCCATCCAATTACTGGATAAAACTAGATCCCTCTTTGTTCCCACATTGAAGCGATCGAAGAGTGGATTCATCAAGTGTTTCGATGCAGTGAAAACCTCCCTCTACACTGTCCCCATCAAACACTCCCAGGACAGATACAGCACGGGGTTAGATACAGAGTAAAGCTCCCTCGACACTGTCCCCCATCAAACACTCCCAGGACAGGTACAGCACAGGGTTAGATACAGAGTAAAGCTCCCTCTACACTGTCCCCATCAAACACTCCCAGGACAGATACAGCACGCGGTTAGATACAGAGTAAAGCTCCCTCTGCACTGTCCCCATCAAACACTCCCAGGACAGATACAGCACGGGGTTAGATACAGAGTAAAGCTTCCTCGACACTGTCCCCATCAAACACTCCCAGGATAGGTACAGCACGGGGTTAGATACAGAGTAAAGCTCCCTCTACACTGTCTCCATCAAACACTCCCAGGACAGGTACAGCACGGGGTTAGATACAGAGAAAAGCTCCCTCTACACTATCCCCATCAAACACTCCCAGGACAGATACAGCACGGGGTTCGATACAGAGTAAAGCTCCCTCTACACTGTCCCCATCAAACACTCCCAGGACAGATACAGCACGGGGTTCGATACAGAGTAAAGCTCCCACTACACTGTCCCCATCAAACACTCCCAAGACAGGTACAGCACGGGGTTCGATACAGAGTAAAGCTCCCTCTACACTGTCCCATCAAACACTCCCAGGACAGATACAGCACGGGTTAGATACAGAGTAAACCTCCCACTACACTGTCCCCATCAAACACTCCCAAGACAGGTACAGCAAGCACAACACGGGGTTAGGTACAGAATAAAGGTTCCTCTACACTGGCCCATCAAACACTCCCAGAACAGGTACAGCATGGGGTTAGATACAGAGTAAAGCTCACTGTACAGTCCCCATCAAACAGTCCCAGAACAGATACAGCACGGGGTTAGATATAGAGTAAAGCTCCCTCTACACTATCCCCATCAAACACTCCCAGGACATGTACAGCACGGGTTGAGATACAGAGTAAACCTCCCTCTACACTGTCCCCATCCAACACACCCAGGACAGGTACAGCACGGGGTTAGATACAGAGTAAAGCTCCCTCTACAATATCCCCATCAGACAAACCAAGGACAGGTACAGCACGGGATTAGATAGAGAGGAAAGCTCCCTCAACACTGTCCCCATGAAACACTCCCAGGACAGGTACAGCATGGGGTTAGATACAGAGTAGATCTCCCTCTCCACTGTCCCCATCAAACACTCCCAGGACATGTACAGCACGGGTTAAGATACAGAGTGAAGCTCCCTCGACAATGTCCCCATCAAACACACCCAGGACAGGTACAGCACGTGTTTAGATACAGAGTGAAGCTCCCTCTACACTGTCCCCCATCAAACACTCCCAGGATAGGTACAGCACGGGGTTAGATACAGAGTAAAGCTCCCTCTACACTGTCCCCATCAAACACACCCAGGACAGGTACAGCACAGGTTTAGATACAGAGTGAAGCTCCCTATACACTGTCCCCATCAAATAATCCAATGACAGATACAGCATGGTGCTAGATTAAAGGAAAAGCTGCCTCCACATTGTGCACATCAAACACACCCAGGACAGGTACAACACGGGAGAGAAAGTGTGTGTGAGAGAGAGTGTGTGTGTGAGAGAGAGAGAGTGTGTGTGAGAGAGTGTGTGCGAGAGAGAGAGCGTGTGCGAGAGAGAGAGCGTGTGTGTGAGAGAGAGCGTGTACAAGAGAGAGCGAGCGCGTGAGAGAGTGCGTGTGTGTGTATGAGACAGTGTGTGTGCGAGAGAGAGTGTGTGTGTGAGAGAGAGTCTGTGTGTGAGAGAGAGTCTGTGTGTGAGAGAGAGTGTGTGTGTGAGAGAGAGTGTGTGTGTGAGAGAGAGTGTGTGTGTGAGAGAGAGTGTGTGTGTGAGAGGGAGTGTGTGTGTGAGGGAGTGTGTGTGTGAGAGGGAGTGTGTGTATGAGAGGGAGTCTGTGTGTGAGAGAGAGTGTGTGTGTGAGAGGGAGTGTGTGTGTGAGAGGGAGTGTGTGTGTGAGAGGGAGTGTGTGTGTGAGAGGGAGTGTGTGTGAGAGAGGGAGTGTGTGTGTGAGAGAGAGTGTGTGTGTTTGAGAGAGAGTGTATGTGTGAGAGAGAGAGTGTATGTGTGAGAGAGAAAGTGTGTGTGACAGAGCGAAAGAGCATGTGTGTGAGAGAGAGAGTGCGTAAGAGATAGTGTATGTGTGTGTGAGAGACAGAGAGAGCATGTGTGTGTGTGTGTGTGTGTGTGTCTGAGAGTGTGTAAGGAGAGCGTGTGTGTGACCTGATCTTCCTCTACAGTCTATCAGTAACTGAAACACGGGATTAGATGCAAAGTAAAGCTCCCTCGACACTGATCCCATCAAACACTCCCAGGAAAGGTACAGGTACAGCACAGAGTTCGATACAGAGTAAAGCTCTCTCTACACTGTTCCCATCAAACGCTCCCAGGACAGATACAGCACGGGGTTAGATACAGAGTAAAGCTCCCTCTACACTGTCCCATCAAACACTCCCAGGACAGGTACAGCACGGGGTTAGATACAGAGTAAAGCTCCCTCTACACTGTCCACATCAAACACTCCCAGGACAGGTACAGCACGGGGTTAGATACAGAGTAAAGCTCCCTCTGCACTGTCCACATCAAACACTCCCAGGACAGGTACAGCACGGGGTTAGATACAGAGTAAAGCTCCCTCTACACTGTCCACATCAAACACTCCCAGGACAGGTACAGCACGGGGTTAGATACAGAGTAAAGCTCGCTGTACACTGTCCACATCAAACACTCCCAGGACAGGTACAGCACGGGGTTAGATACAGAGTAAAGCTCCCTCTACACTGTCCACATCAAACACTCCCAGGACAGGTACAGCACGGGGTTAGATACAGAGTAAAGCTCCCTCTACACTGTCCACATCAAACACTCCCAGGACAGGTACAGCACGGGGTCAGATACAGAGTAAAGCTCCCACGTCACTGTCCTCATCAGACACTCCAAGAACAGATACAGCAGGGGGTTAGATATGGAGTAAAGCTCCCTCTACAATATCCCCATCAGACAAACCAAGGACAGGTGCAGCACGGGGCTAGATACAGAGTAAAGCTCCCTCGACACTGTCCCCATCAAACACTCCCAGGACAGGTACAGCATGGGTTTAGATACAGAGTGAAGCTCCCTCGACACTGTCCCCATCAAACACACCCAGGATAGGTACAGCATGGGTTTAGATACAGAGAGAAGCTCCCTCTACACTGTCCCCATCAAATAATCCAATGACAGATACAGCATGGTGCTAGATTTAAGGAAAAGCTGCCTCCACATTGTGCACATCAAACACACCCAGGACAGGTACAGCACGGGGTTAGATACAGCTCAAATCTTCCTCTACATTTTGCCCCATCATTGTGTGTGTGTGTGAGAATGTGTGTGTGAGAGAATGTGTGTGTGTGTGAGAGAGAGAGAGAGTGTGTGTGTGTGTGAGAGAGTGTGTGCGAGAGAAAGAGTGTGTGAGAAAGTGTGTGTGTGAGAGAGTGTGTGCGAGAGAGAGTTTGTCTGAGAGAGAGTGTGTGTGAGAGAGAGTGTGTGTGTGAGAGTGTGTGCGAGAGAGTGTGTGCGAGAGAGAGAGTGTGCGTGTGTGTGAGAGAGTGTGTGTGTGTGAGAGTGTGTGCGTGAGAGAGAGAGTATATGTTTGAGAGAGATTGTATGTGTGAGAGAGAGAGTGTATGTGTGTGAGAGAGAGTGTATGTGTGTGAGAGAGTGAGTGTATGTGTGCATGTGTGTGAGAGTGTGCCAGTGAGAGAGAGTGCATGGGTGAGAGTGTGTGAGCGTGAAAGTGTGTGTGAGAGAATGTGTGTGAGAAAGTGTGTGAGAGAGAGAGAAAGTGTGTGAGACAGAGAGAAAGAGTGTGTGTGTGTGAGAGAGAGAGTGCGTAAGAGATAGTGTATGTGTGTGTGAGAGACAGAGAGAGCATGTGTGTGTGTGTGTCTGAGAGTGTGTATGGAGAGCATGTGTGTGACCTGATGTTCCTCTACAGTCTATCAGTAACTGAAACACGGGATTAGATGCAAAGTAAAGCTCCCTCGACACTGTTCCCATCAAACACCCCCAGGACAGATACAGCACGGGCTTAGATACAGAGTAAAGCTTCCTCTACACTGTCCCCATCAAACACTCCCAGGACAGGTACAGCACGGGCTTAGATACAGAGTAAAGCTTCCTCTACACTGTCCCCATCAAACACTCCCAGGACAGGTCCAGCACGGGGTTAGATACAGAGTAAATCTCCCTCTGCACTGTTCCCATCAAACACTCCGAGGACAGGTACAGCACGGGGTTAGATACAGAGTAAAGCTTCCTCTACACTGTCCCCATCAAACACACACAGGACAGGTACAGCACGGGGTTAGATACAGAGTAAAGCTTCCTCTACACTGTCCCCATCAAACACACACAGGACAGGTACAGCACGGGGTTAGATACAGATAAAGCTCCCTCTGCACTGTCACTATCAAATAACTATCAAATCTCCACATCATGACTATCAAATATTCCAATGACAGACACAGCATGGGGATAGATACAGGGAAAAGCTGCCTACACATCAAACACACCCAGGACAGGTACAGCATCGGGTGAGATACAGCGTATATCTCCCTCTACATTGTGTGTGTGAGAGAGAATGTGTGTGTGTGAGAGAGAGTGTGTGTGTGAGAGAGAATATGACTTTGTGTGTGTGTGTGAGAGGGAGAGTGTGAGAAAGAGAGACAATGTGTGATGGAGACAGAGTGCGTCTGAGAGAGTGTGTGTGTGTGTGTGTGAGAGAGAGAGTGTGTGTGTCTCTGAGAGTGTGAGAGAGAGTGTGTGTGCGAGAGAGAGAGAGCGTGTGTGTGAGAGAGAGTGTGTGTGTGTGTGTGAGAGAGTGTGTGTCTGAGTGTGTGAGAGAGAGTGTGTGTGTGTGTGTGAGAGAGTGTATGTGTCTGAGTGTGTGAGAGAGTGTGTGTGCGAGAGAGAGAGAGCGTGTGTGTGCGTGAGATTATGTGTGTGTCTAAGAGTGTGTAAGAGAGAGTGTGTGTGTGAGCTGATCTTTTTCTACAGTCTATCGGTAACTGCAACACGATATTCTGCACCCTTTCCTCTCCTTCTCCCTGTGTACTCTATGTACAGAATGTTTTGTCTGTATAGCGCACAAGAAACAATACTTTTCACTGCATCCCAATTCAAATCAATCAAATCAAATCAAATTAACACGGTGAAGTTTGGACCCTGTGGGGTGACAGTTGTCTGAATACAGATTCTATCTTATTGTAACATTCAGGTACCACGTGTACTGAGCTCACCAGCGTTCTGTCTGTATTGTGTGAATCCAGTCTTGAAATATCCACTAATGTTGCTAATTCTGCCAAGACAGAAACAGAAAGAGTGTTTGAATTCTCCGTGATTAGACCCCTTAACGATAAACAACATGGTGGATGAGAGGGATAGAGAGGGAGAGGGTGAGAGAGAGAGAGGAAGAGAGAGAGATGGAGCGATGCAGAGTAACAGAGAGATAGGGAGAGGGAGCAATGCAGAGAGTAACAGTTAGACAGTGAGGAATAGAGATTAATTCAGATGGGTAGTGAGTGTCAGGGGAGTCCGAGACGCTACATAAGCAAGGTAAAGATTTGAAAATGGAGGAGTGTTTCTTACCCACTTTTAAAAGACAATCCACACTCACACCAGTCACATTTCACACTCTCTGCTCAGTCCTGTGTTGGGGGGTGTTGAGTGTGGGATCAGTGTTTGCTTTTCTCAAACCGCAGTGATATTCCCAACAAGGGCAAGACGTTTCAGTGTTTAAACATGTAAACTTTTAAAAACAAAAGCAGACAGGATTTGGTTAAATCTCACGGGATCCAGGGTGAGGTAGCCAAATGGATATAAAATAGGCTGGATGACAGAAGACAGAGGGTGGTTGTAGAGGGTTGTTTTTTTGTCAAACTGGAGGCCTGTGACCAGCGGGGTGCCTCAGGGATCGGTGCTGGGTCCACTGTTATTTGTCATTTATATTAATGATTTGGATGAGAATTTAGGAGGCATGGTTTGTAAGTTTGCAGTTGACACCAAGATTTGTGGCATAGTGGACAGTGAAGAAGGTTATCTCGGGTTGCAATGGGATCTTGATCAATTGGGCCAGTGGGCTGTTGAATGGCAGATGGAGTTTAATTTAGATAAATGCGAGGTGATACATTTTGGTGGATCGAACCAACACAGGACTTACTCAGTTAATGGTAGGGTGTTGGTGAGAGTTACAGAACAAAGGGATCTCGGGGTACAGATTGATAGCTCCTTGAAAGTGGGGTCACAGGTGGATATAGTGGTGAAGAAGGCATTCCACATGCTTGGTTTCATTGGTCAGAACATGGAATACAGGAGTTGGGACGAGTTGTTGAAGTTGTACAAGACATTGGTAAGACCACACTTGGAATGCTGTGTATTGTTCTGGTCACCCTTATAGAAAGGAGATGATTAAGCTGGAAAGTGTGCAGAAAAGAATTACTGGGATGCCAAGGGGTCCTGATGGTTTGAGTTATAATGAGAGGCTGGATACTCTGGGACTTTTTTTCCCTTGAGTTGGCTTAGTGGTGTTCTTCTAGAGGTCTCTAAAATAATGAGGGCATGGATATAGCAGCTTTATAGAACCTTAGTTAGGCCGCACTTGGAATATAGTGTTCAATTCTGATCGACACACGACCAGAAAGATGTGGAGAATTTGGAGAGGGTTCAGAAAAGATTTACCAGGATGTTGCCTGGTATGGAGGGCATTAGCTCTGAGGAGAGATTGGAGAAACTTGGTTTGTTCTCACTGGAACGACGGAGGTTGAGGGGCGACCTGATAGAATTCTACAAGATTATGAGGGGCATGGACAGAGTGGATAGTCAGAAGCTTTTTACCAGGGTGGAAGATTCAAAATCTAGGGGGCATAGGTTTAAGGTGTGAGGGGCAAGGTTTAAAGGAGATGTACAAGGCAAGTTTTTTTACACAGAGGGTGGTGGGTGCCTGGAACTCGCTGCCGGGGGAGGGAGTGGAAGCAGATACGATAGTGAGTTTTACGGAACGTCTGGACAAATACATGAATAGGATGGGAATAGAGGGATACGGTCCCCGGAAGGGTAGGGGGTTTTAGTTCAGTCGGGCAGCATGGTTGGTGCAGGCTTGGAGGGCCGAAGGGACTGTTCCTGTGCTGTAATTCTCTTTGTTCTTTGAGAAGCTCGTCAACATCTTTTCCAAAAGGGAGGGGAGTCTAAAACTAGAAGACACAGGTTTAAGGTGAGAGGGGAGAGGGTCCAGAGGGCAATTCTTTTCACACATAGGGTGGTGAGGGATTGGAACAAGCTGCCAGAGGTCGTAGTAGAAGCGGACACAATTTTATATTTTAAAAAGCATTTAGACAGTTATTCTGGTAAGATTGGTGTGGAGGGATTTGGGCCAAACGCAAGGCATTTGATACGAGCTTAATGGTAAAAACTGGGTGGCAGGGAAAAGTTGGGCCAAAGGGCCCATTTGTATCTGAGCTCTGTTTTCTGCCCGGAAACCATTTCTCAATCCATCCCAGTATTTTCCAAATTTGTGGATTGGACACAGTAAATTGCCGTTTACTGTCCAAAGCTGTGTTGGTTCGGTGGATTAAGGTAAATGTGTGGGGTTACGGGGATAGGGCTGGGTCAAGGGCCTTGGTAAGATACTGTGTCAGAGAGTCAGTACAGACTCGATGGGCTGAATGGTCTCCTTCTGCACTGCAGGGATTCTGTGACTCTACTATTAAGATCCCTTTGTCATTTGAAGCTTCCAGCTAAAATGCTGACAATGCTGCCTATTTCTGTGCACTTTGGCAAATGTTCTGTCTCATCACCGGGCGACACGGTGGCACAGTGGTTAGCACTGCTGACTCACAGCGCCAGGGATCTGGGTTCGATTCCCCGCCTCGAGTGACTGTCTGTGTGGAGTTTGCACGTTTGCTAAATTGCCCCTTAGTGTCAGGGGGATTTGGGCGTGGGTGGGATTATTGTTGGGGCAGGCTTGTTGGGCTGAATGGCCTCATTCTGCAGTGTAGGAATGGTTGATAAATAGTGAAACTGAGACACAAACTGGGGCTTGGCAGCAGCAGACAGAATGGGAATCATTGCATCCTGCAGGGATTTTTATTACAGAATCAATTTCAGAAAATTTACAACTCAAAAGTCACAACAGCAAAGTGTGGGATTGCAAACTTGGAATGATTAGCCTAGGACTAAAGTTTAAAAGCTACAGATTGACATTCAGAAACAAGAGATGGCCTCACATCTTCAATTCTGTGATTGTCTGCCATCTCCTGCTCTGAAGATTACAAAATCTCTGCCCCCTTCATGCGTCTGGAGACTTTGAAAGTTACGCAGACATTGGTAAAACTTTCCTTTATCTCAAGGCATCTCCTGTGAAATAGTCAACTTCTGCAAAGAGACACAATCTAATTGACACTTTCTGAATCTCCTTTCAAACAACCTCCCAACCCCACTGTGCAGGATGCAGGAATGTCACCTTTTGTCACATTCCCCAACACAATTGTTGACACGTTTTCGGGACAGGAAAAGTAGATTCAACTGACAGATTCTGAGCCCCAGGTTGAATCTTTAAGATGTAAAAATGAACTGAAAGCCCAGGTCTCTCTGTTCCTGCAACTATTTTAACATTGACCCATTGATTTTAAATTGCTTCTCCTGTGTGTAAAATATCATCTATCAACTTCAGGTTTGAACATTAATAAGCGACTGAGCATCAACTGTGAATTATAGAAGGTAGTTCCAAACTAATATCACACCTGGTGTGGCAAAGTGTTCCTGAATTTCACTCCGAAAAGTCTAAAACCCTAAACATTGTCTAAAATCCAATGTCCCCTAAGTCCTGTCCCCATCAAACACTGTAAGAAGTCTCACAACACCAGGTTAAAGACTTTAACATGGTGTTGTGAGACTTCTTACTGTGCTTACCCCAGTCCAACGCCGGCATCTCCACATCATGCCCATCAAACACTCCCAGGACAGATACAGCAAGGGGTTAGGTACAGAGTATAGCTCCCTCGACACTGTCCCCATTAAACAATCCCAGGACAAATACAGCACGGGGTTCAATACAGAGTAAAGGTCCCTCTACACTGTCCCCATCAAACACACCCAGGACAGGTACAGCATGGGGTTAGATACAGAATAAAGCTCCCTCTACACTGTCCCCATCAAACACACCCAGGACAGGTACAGCATAAGGTTAGATACAGAATAAAGCTCCATCGACACTGTCCCAATCAAACACTCACAGGATAGATACAGCACAGAGTGTGCGTGAGTGAGACAGACAGTGTGCGTGAGCGAGACAGAGTGTGCGTGAACGAGACAGGGAGTGTGTGTGAGAGACAGAGAGTGTGTGTGAGAGACAGAGAGTGTGTGTGAGAGACAGAGAGTGTGTGTGAGAGACAGAGTGTGTGTGAGCGAGACAGGGAGTGTGTGTGAGAGACAGAGTGTGTGTGAGAGACAGAGTGTGTGTGAGAGACAGAGAGTGTGTGTGAGAGACAGAGTGTGTGTGAGCGAGACAGGGAGTGTGTGTGAGAGACAGGGAGTGTGTGTGAGAGACAGAGTGTGTGTGAGAGACAGAGAGTGTGTGTGAGAGACAGGGAGTGTGTGTGAGAGACAGAGAGTGTGTGTGAGAGAGACAGAGAGTGTGTGTGAGAGAGACAGAGAGTGTGTGTGAGCGAGACAGAGAGTGTGGTGAGCGAGACAGAGAGTGTGTGTGAGCGAGACAGAGTGTGTGTGTGAGAGACAGAGTGTGTGTGTGAGAGACAGAGTGTGTGTGAGAGACAGAGTGTGTGAGAGAGACAGAGAGTGTGTGAGAGACAGAGAGTGTGTGTGAGAGAGACAGAGTGTGTGAGAGAGACAGAGAGTGTGTGTGAGAGACAGAGCGTGTGAGAGAGACAGAGTGTGTGAGCGAGACAGAGAGTGTGTGAGCGAGACAGAGAGTGTGTGTGAGAGACAGAGAGTGTGTGTGAGAGACAGAGAGTGTGTGTGAGAGACAGAGAGTGTGTGAGAGACAGAGAGTGTGTGTGAGAGACAGGGAGTGTGTGTGAGAGACAGAGAGTGTGTGTGAGAGACAGAGAGTGTGTGTGAGAGACAGAGAGTGTGTGTGAGAGAGACAGAGAGTGTGTGTGAGAGAGACAGAGAGTGTGTGTGAGAGACAGAGAGTGTGTGTGAGAGACAGAGAGTGTGTGTGAGAGAGACAGAGAGTGTGTGTGAGAGACAGGGAGTGTGTGTGAGAGACAGGGAGTGTGTGTGAGAGACAGGGAGTGTGTGTGAGAGAGACAGAGAGTGTGTGTGAGAGACAGAGAGTGTGTGTGAGAGACAGAGAGTGTGTGTGAGAGAGACAGAGAGTGTGTGTGAGAGACAGAGAGTGTGTGTGAGAGACAGAGAGTGTGTGTGAGAGACAGAGAGTGTGTGTGAGAGACAGAGAGTGTGTGTGAGAGAGACAGAGAGTGTGTGTGAGAGACAGGGAGTGTGTGTGAGAGACAGGGAGTGTGTGTGAGAGAGACAGAGAGTGTGTGTGAGAGACAGAGAGTGTGTGTGAGAGACAGAGAGTGTGTGTGAGAGAGACAGAGAGTG
>NW_027590083.1:755000-782500 GCF_964213995.1 Mustelus asterias | reverse complement strand
GGGAGTATTTATGTGTGTGTTGATGAGAGTGTGTTAAGGCGAGTGTTTCCGAGAGAGTGAATGTGTTTATGAGAGTGAATGTGTGTGTGAGATGTGTGTGTGTTTGAGTGTGTGTGTGTAAGTGTGTAATAGGGAGTGAGTGGACAAAGTGAGTAAGTGTATAAGAGTGAGTGAGTGCGGGCGGGAGAGGGCATGAGTGTTAAGTTTCAGTTTATCTACTAGTGTGACAAGTAGGGCTACATTAACACTGCAATGAAGTTACTGTGAGAATCCCCCAGTTGCCACACTCCGGCGCCTGTTCGGGTTACACTGAGGGAGAATTTAGCACGGCCAATGCACCCTAACCAGCACATCTTTCAGACTGTGGGAGGAAACCGGAGCACCCGGAGCAAACACACGCAGACACGGGGAGAACGTGCAGACTCCGCACAGACAGTGACCCAAGCCGGGAATCGAACCCGGGTCCCTGGCACTGTGAGGCAGCAGTGCGAACCACCGGTGATAAGGGGGAGAGTTAACAGAAAGCAGCTGGTGAGAATATACTGGCCGCTTTTAATTTAATCCATATTAATGAATTAGAAACTTTTAACCTAAGGAATTGACATCCGAGGATTTCAGTTTAAAATCCCATTGAAGCTCCCTGTCTCATAATGGGATGTTTTTGCCTGTATTTCGTAATTAGTGACTTCATATCTCACAGCGAGATAAATAAAACTTTTTTCCAATTGATAGGGACAGCTCAATGGACAAAACTGGTGTGAGAAAGGGGCAAATCCTTTGAAAATGGAGGCAGAGAGGAGGCTTTGTTCAACTCCCATTCTTTCCCTGTCTTCAGCAGGCTGGGCAGGAAGTGTGAGCAGAGAGGGGGGGATAGACAGACACACACTGACACAATCCCCCCAATACACTCACTCACACATCCCCATTCCCCCTCCACTCGCTGGGTTGTGGGGAGCGGCTGCAAGGATTTTCCGGGCTGCTGTGGGGGGGTCAGGGGGTGTTTGAAATGGACGAACACGACCTACAGGGGAAAAGAAATAAAGTTTGAAACTAAACTAAAGAAACTAAAGACAGGAACTTGCAGAATCCATTGCCTCCCTGCATTAACATATCAAGAGTCAGTCTGACATTGCCACAAACTCCTCTGGGGTGAGAGGGGGAGGGGGGGTGAATTAGCATCTCAATAGAGAGACAGACATTGTAAACATGTCAGAGACTCAGGGTGGGGTTTGCATCCAGCACACTCAGGATAAATGTGAATCTGAGAGCCTTCAGTCCCCACACCAATAATCCCCCTGCACTGAAAACATTCCCACTCTGATTCAGTGTGTGTGTGTGTCAGTGTGTGTGTCAATCTGCTTTTTGACCTGTGCTTTGCTTGTGTGGACATGATGCTGAATGGACTTGAATGGAAATGCTGGACTCCTCGCTGTGATATGTTGTGTGTCTTATTGTTAAAATGGCCGTGTCTCTTTTTCTCTCTCTTTTTAACCAATTTTTATCTCTTTTTCTCCTGAGGAATTTTGAAAACTGGGGATGTGTCGAGGATCCAAAGGACGGGAATGTTTGTGACCAGGATGAAGGAGAGGAGCTTCTTCCAGAGGGAGGGCTGACTGAGGCCTGTTGCTCAGGCTTCACCCTGAGTGAGTTGTGTCTGTTTATTAACCTGATCCAGATTTAATGTTTCATATCAGAGGGAGCGAGATCTGAATGAGAGTGGAATAGAGAGAGAGAGAGAAACACACAGGGAGGGAACTGTCTCATAGAATCATAGAAACCCTACAGTACAGAAAGAGGCCATTCGGCCCATCGAGTCTGCACCGACCACAATCTCACCCAGGCCCTACCCCCATATCCCTACATATTTACCCACTAGTCCCTCTAACCTAGGCATCTCAGGACACTAAGGGCAATGTTTAGCATGGCCAATCAACCTAACCCGCACATCTTTGGACTGTGGGAGGAAACCGGAGCACCCGGAGGAAACCCATGCAGACACGAGGAGAATGTGCAAACTCCACACAGACAGTGACCCAAGCCGGGAATCGAACCCAGGTCCCTGGAGCTGTGAAGCAGCAGTGCTAACCACTGTGCTACCGTGCCACCCTAACTCTTTAGTCTCTGCTTTACAACTGACTTGTTGTGTTTGGGTGTTACTGAGAGATTGTGTAACTGAGAGGAGATCCTGGGTTTTTGCTGTGCTATTTAATTTAAATATTTTCTTGTATTTTAATTATTTTCTCTCTCTTTCCCCAAGAATTAATATTTAGATTTTACTGAGAGATTGTGTAACTGAGAAGGGGGAATCCTGGCCTCTTGTGCTATTTAATTGAAAGAATTCTTGTATTTTAATTAATTATTTTCTCTGTTCCCCAGGGATTTGAATTTTGAAGACTGCAACATGACTCGGAATCCTTGGACAAGGGGCTTTTCTCCAGAGGAGGATGGATGGACTGAGGCCTGTTCTATAGGCCGCATGTGAGTTGTTGTCTCTTTATTATCCTGATCCAGGTTTAATTTTAATCTCGCTTCCTCGGACGAACCAGTTCTGGTTCGATTGTGGGGTGGGCTGGAGTTTAAAACCCTGGGGTTAAAATATCCCGGCTTTGCAATTAGTCACAAACAGGTTAACCCTTTGCTGGGTGGCAAAGAGTGAATTAAATATCTGTAATATGAAACTGTCTAAAAGTTAGTTTTAAATCCAAGATAACAGGGATGGGAGACAGAGCGCTGTTCCTAATTGTTGAATAAAATTCATAGAGGCCTTTATAATTCAGTTTTCAGATGTTCAGACTTTCATTGTGTCCTCTCTGCAGCTTTTCCCCCATTCTGTCTATTTCTCTCTCTCTTTCTCTCCCTGTCCTTCCTCTATCTGTCTCTCTTTTTTATTCCCTCCCTCTCCCTCCCTCTTTTTCGCAGGAAGTCATATTTTGTTGGACAATCTCTCAGTAAAATCTGAGAAAGGGGAATCCTGGGCTCTTGTGCGATTTAATTTAAACATTTTCTGGTATTTTAATATATTTCTCTCTCTTTTACCCAAGAATTAATGTTTAGATTTTACTGAGAGATTGTGTAACTGAGAAAGGGGAATCCTGGGCTCTTGTGGATTAAATTTAAACATTTTCTTGTATTTAAATTAATTATATTCTATCTCTTCCCAAGGAATTCATATTTAGTTAGACAATCTCTCAGTGAAATCTTAGAAGGGGGAATCCTGGGCTCTTGTGCTATTTAATTTAAACATTTTCTTGTACTTTAATTAATTATTTTCTCTTCTCCCCAGGAATTTGAATTTTGAAGACTGCAACATGACTCGGAATCCTTGGACAAGGGGCTTTTCTCCAGAGGAGGATGGATGGACTGAGGCCTGTTCTATAGGCCGCATGTGAGTTGTCGTCTCTTTATTACCCTGATCCAGGTTTAATTTTAATCTCGCTTCCTCGGATGAACCAGTTCTGGTTCGATTGTGGGGTGTGGGGGGGCTGGAGTTTGAAACCCTGGGGTTAAAATATCCCGGCTTTGCAATTAGTTACAAACACATTAACCCTTAGGTGGGTGGCAAAGAGTAAATTAAATGTCTGTGATATGAAACTGTCTCAATTTGTTTTAAATCCAAGGTAACAGGGACGGGTGACAGACCGCTGCTCCTAATTGTTGAATAAAATTCACAGAGGCCTTTACAATTCAGTTTTCAGAAGTTCAGAATTTCATTTCGTCCTCTCTGCAGCTTTTCCCCCATTCTGTCTATTTCCTCTCTGCTTTCTCTCTCTCCATTCCTTTCCTTCCTCTATCTGTCTCTCTTTTTTATTCCCTCTCTCTCCCTCTTTTTCCCAGGAAATAATATTTTGTTGGACAATCTCTCAGTAAAATCTGAGAAAGGGGAATCCTGGGCTCTTGTGCGATTTAATTTAAACATTTTCTGGTATTTTAATATATTTCTCTCTCTTTTACCCAAGAATTAATATTTAGATTTTACTGAGAGATTGTGTAACTGAGAAAGGGGAATCCTGGGCTCTTGTGGATTCAATTTAAACATTTTCTTGTATTTAAATTAATTATATTCTATCTCTTCCCAAGGAATTCATATTTAGTTAGACAATCTCTCAGTGAAATCTTAGAAGGGGGAATCCTGGGCTCTTGTGCTATTTAATTTAAACATTTTCTTGTACTTTAATTATTTTCTCTTCTCCCCAGGAATTTGAATTTTGAAGACTGCAACATGACTCGGGATCCTTGGACAAGGGGCTTTTCTCCAGAGGAGGATGGATGGACTGAGGCCTGTTCTATAGGCTGCAAGTGAGTTGTCGTCTCTTTATTACCCTGATCCAGGTTTAAATTTAATCTCGCTTCCTCGGATGAACCAGTTCTGGTTCGATTGTGGGATGTGTGGGGGGCTGGAGTTTAAAATGCTGGGGTTAAAATATCCCGGCTTTGCAATTAGTCACAAACACGTTAACCCTTTGGTGGGTGGCAGAGTAAATTATGTATGAAACTGTCTATAAGTTTGTTTTAAATCTAAAATAACAGGGGTCGGAGACAGAGCAATGAACCTAATTGTTGAATAAAATTCACAGAGGCCTTTACAATTCAGTTTACAGATGTTCAGATTTTCATTTCATCCTCTCCACAGCTTTTCCCCCATTCTGTCTATTTCTCTCTGCTTTTCTCTCCATTTCCTTCCGCTATCTGCCTCTCTTTATTCTCTCTCTCTCCCTCTTTTTCCCAGGAATTAATATTTAGTTGGACAATCTCTCAGTAAAACCTGGAAAGGGGCAATCCTGGGATTTTGTGCTGTGTGATTTTCATTCTGGGTGTCCCGGGGGGTTTGATTTCACTGTCTCAGCCCCTCTCTGCCTCACTCTCTCTCTGTATAAACTTTTCCCAAATTACAAAACACTCAACACAGCTGACTGCACCTTGTGGGATCTTGCTGGGGATTTTGTTTTAAAAAGGGTGTTTTCTCAGAGGCAGTTTAAACCTTTCAGGGGACTGTGGGGAAGTCTCCAGACTTGGGACAACACACACACAGGGTTGGGGGCTGGGGGGTGGCGGGCGGGGGGGCAGTCAGGTATACTGGTATTCTGGGAGACTGATATTCCCAACAAGGGCCAGAGGTCTCAGTGCTGAAACATATTAAACTGTTCAAACAGAGGCAGGCAGAAAGCCATGAGGCTTCAGAGCTCCCTGTAGATGCAAAGGTAACTCCCATTGCCAAAAAGTAGCCACATGTGAAGTGGAAACACCTTCCCTCAGCTTGTTACACACTGACCTTTCCACAAACCCAACATGTTTACAAACACTCGCTGCAGTTTCTGCAAACTTTGTATCAAACTGCCTCCCATTCTGCTCAATACTGACCCCCTCTCAACCTGGCACTGAACTAGTGTCTGAATTGAGACAGAGACACACAGACAGAGTTTTTAAAGTTGAAAGTTTTAAAGTTTATATATTAGTGTCACAAGTAAGGCTTACATTAACACTGCAATGAAGTTACTGAGAGAGACAGAGAGAGGCAGAGACATAGATAAAGAGACAGAAAGAGACAGAGAGATAAAGAGACAGAGAGGATGTTTAAAGTTTGTTTATTCCTGTCACAAGTAAGGCTCACATTAACGCTGCAGTTACTGAGAGAGACAGAAAGAGAGAGTTTTTAAAGTTGAAAGATTTAAAGTTTATTTATTAGTGTCACAAGGCTTACATTAACACTGCAATGAAGTTAGTGAGAAAGACAGAGATAGAGGGAGCATCCAGAGTGGGTTCAGTAACACATTTATTGATCAGATATCTCTCTCTGTGACCCTTTAGCGATGAGATATTCAGCCAGGATGGTTTCACTGACCCTCTTCAGCAGGCAGATATTCCCAAATCCAGCCTACGTCTCATACACACACACACACCACTCACACATTCCCTCTGCTCTGTCCAAGGGAATATTGTAATCCAGGAATTTCTATTTTATATTTACAGGGTGAGGGGGGGGAGAAACTCAACTCAAAAATCCTGCAGT
Source organism: Mustelus asterias (assembly GCF_964213995.1). Classification (NCBI taxonomy): domain Eukaryota; kingdom Metazoa; phylum Chordata; class Chondrichthyes; order Carcharhiniformes; family Triakidae; genus Mustelus; species Mustelus asterias. Next base: position 776,493 of record NW_027590083.1, on the reverse strand, counting down.
CTCTCCAAGCTGCTTTTAAATTTCAATTCAAACCCTGGGCCACATGGGAAGCTGCAGAGATTGGGAAACTTACCAAACCCAGTTTGTGTGTGAGAGTGTCTGCAGCTTTTGTGTCTTTGAACTTGCGAGGGTGCCAGGGAGAGAATGTCACTGTCTTCACCTCTCTCTCTGCCTCTCTGTATAAAAAAATCACCAAATTAAACCACACTCAATAATGCGACCATACACAATTAATTATCAAATATCTGTCTCTCTCGCTTTATCTCTGTCTCTCCCCGTCTCTCTCTCTCCCTGTTCTCTCTCTCCCTGTCTCTTCTCGAGCAGAAACAGGTGGAGACAGAGAGGCAGGGAGAGAGAGGAAGAGGGAGGGATGGAAACAGCTGGAGTTGTGGGTTAGATGCAGGGGGAGAGACACAGGCTGTTAGAGGGAGGGGGGGTTTCAGTGAGGGACAGGGTCTCCAGTTTAATTCTGAGGGTCCTGAGAGAGGGATTTCACTGTCTCAGCCCCTCTCTGGCTCCCTCACTCTGTATAAACAATTCCCAAATTTAAAAAACGCTCAACACAGCTGACTGCACTTTGTGGGATCTTGCTGTGCACCACAGTGATTTTAGTTTTAAAAAGGGTTACTTTTAAGAGGGAGTTCCGGCCTTTCTGGAGATTTGGGATGATGCAGACACACACACACACACACAGGGTAGTGAGTGGGGAAGGGGGCTCACAGCAGGCGAGAGAGTGGGGGGTGGGGGGAGGACTGTGTCCCATCTGATTCAGGTTCACATTGCTGCTGCTGCTGTGGGATCTTGCTGTGCACACACTGGGCCTGTGGCCTTTGGCTGCACTGCAACAGCGACCGCACTTTTTATTTTCAAACAAAATCTGGCCCAGGGACCGCAAAGTGGGTTCAAGGAAAAAGCTTGAAAAGGGGTCGGGTAAATTCAAGCACTTTAATCGCCGAGGCATCGTAGGCTCTGGAGCAAGTGCTGGGGAATGGGAGGAGGATAGATTGGGATTTGATGGCCAGCATGGAGCTGGTGGGCCGAAGGGCCTGTTTCTGTGCTGTGTGACTCCAGATTCTTTTCTCTCTCTCTTTTCCCAGGAATTTCTATTTGGATGGGGGGGTGGGTATAGAATTTCCCTGTCTCTGTCTCTCCAGCGTTCTTACCAATCCCAGCACCCCTCCCCTCTCTCTCTCTCCCCAGACATTCCTGTCCATATTTCATCTTTCAATAAAATGTTTAAGAAAACACCAATGTGAATTGTTGTCAATTTAATTTGGGAAGAGAGAGAGAGAGAGAGAGGAGTGGATCCCATTTCCCACACACTCTCCTGCAGTCCTCACCCACAACATTTATTTAATCTGGCCCTCACCAGGTTGTGTGTGTGGGATCTTGCTGTGCACACAGGTGGGTCTGGCTCCCTATTCCTCGCACTGTGACCGTGAGCAGAACTTTAAACAGGAAAGATGTTGGGGAGGCGGAGGAGGCAGAGAGAGAGACAGAGAAATGGAGGGAGAGCTAAACAGAGAGGGTGTGGGGGGGAGGGGTGTGAGAGGGTCTCAGGAGGGGCAGGGGGAAAGAGACACAGTGTCTGGGGCTGCCCTCCTCCATCGTGGGACTGGCAGTGGGATCTTGCTGTGCAGAATTACCTTCATTGTCATTTGAATCATTCATTCATTGACTAAGGGAGGGTGGGGGTGTGATTGTGGGATTATAAATATTGTTACCACGCTGAGGTGATGTTTCCCTCTGCGCTATTTTGTAACCCCCCCAAAGAGATACACCTTGCCTCGTAATCTTAAGTGTGTGTGAGACAGGAGGAAGCTACTGGTTTTAGACAGATGTGCAGAAGGAGGTCATTCGGCCCATCTAGTCTGTACCGACCACAATCCCAACCAGGCCCTATTCCCATGACCCCACACTTTTAACCTGCTAATCCCCCTGACACTGGGGTCAATTTAACACGGCCAATCCACCGAACCCGCACAGCTTTGTGCTGTCGGAGGAATTGGTAAATTAAAGCAGGATCTGACACTCTCTGTATCAGGAACAACTAACAGGTCTTTAATTTAGACTGGGTGACAACCTTATTAAAACAATGAACAAACTGAATAAACTCCCCAGTAGAATGCTGTTCCAATGACAAGACTCACTCAGGAATAATGAAATAAATCATTACAGAATAGAGTCACTCTCAAATAATATAACACCAGGCGTCTGTTGGAAGTGTGAACTTTCTTCTGCTGCTTGGGTCTGGAATACTTTCTGAGTTGGTTTCTGCTTCTATTTAGATGGTGATGTGATGAAGCTGTATATATTACTGCAGGATTCAGTATCAGACTCTCCCTCCTTCAATCTAAAGAGGCAGCAAGGTCGCTCCCTCCCCGTTATTTCCCCCTGTCCCGGGTTTAAATACCCAGAATTTCCTCACAGTATTCCTGCAATTTGAGTGGCTTGAGGCTGTCACCAACGCTCCAATTTGAATGCAATTGGTTGTGTGTGTTTGAGAGCTTGTTTTAAAATCATTGACCCAATTCAAAGCCTGTTTTGCTCTGCTGGGACTCTGGCTGCTGCTTTGGACACAAATGTTGTAAAGTTGTCTTCTGCAGCCCTGCTTTCTGCAGTTTAAAATCCCCAGCACAAAGACACAGGCTTTCTAAAGACACAACGCTGGATGGTTCGTTTTGGTTTTCTCAGCATTTCTTTTCAATATTTACATTTGTCAAACACCAGATGTTTTACCCTAGATGCAACTTCATAACCATATTAGAGAGAGACAGAGAGAAAGAAAGGGAGAGAGAAAGACAGAGAGGGAGAGAAAGAGAGAAAGGGAGAGAGAGAGACAGAGACGGGAGAGTGAGGGAAAGCAGGAAAGGGCAGCAAGAGGTCAGGGTTGTGGGGGAGTGCAGTGAGGGGGTGGGGGAAGAGACACAGGATCTGGGGGTCTCTCGTGTGGAGGGAGAGAGAGGGAGACGTGTGGTTCCCTCATTTCCCACTCACTTTACCCCAATCCTCATTTAAAAATCACTTTGTATCTGGCCCTGCTCAGACTGTGTGTGGGATCTTGCTGTGCCCTCATGCTCTCTGTCTCCCCTCCTCCCCTCCCCATATTCCCCGCACCGTGACAGTGCCCCACATTTTAAACATAAAAAGATGGAGGGGAAGGAGGGTGGGGTAGAGAGAGGAACAGAGAAGGGGTGGGGAGTGTCGGGGGCTGAGTGGAGGGGGGTAGGGGGATAGAGACAGAGGCTCTGGGGGTGGGTGGTGTCCTCCTGCAGTGTGGGACTCCCTGTGGGATCCTGATTGCAGCATTCCCAGTCTCTGAGAGAAAGAGAGAGACAGAAAGAGAAAGAGGGGGAAAGACAGAGAGAGAGAGAGAGAGACAGGCAGGGAGAAAGAGAGAGAGAAACAGTGTGAGGGAGAGAGAGAGAAAGACAGAGAAAGATGGAGGGAGAGAGAGAGAGAAAGATGGACGGAGAGAGAGAGAAAGGCAGACAGGGAGTGAGAGAGAAAGATGGAGGGAGTGGGAGAGAGAGAGGGGGAGAGTGAGGAGGAAAACAGGAAAAGACAGCAAGAGGTGAGGTTTGTGGGGGTGCAGTGAGGGGGTGGGGGAAGAGACACAGGATCACAGTGACCCGAGCTGGGAATTGAACCCGGGTCCCTGGAGCTGTGAGGCAGCAGCGCCAACCACTGTGCCCCCGTGTGGCCCTACATGTTATGATTCAATTCTGAGGGTCCCGGGGCGAAGGGGGGGGGGGTGGATTTCACAGCCTCAGCCCCTCTCTGCCTCACTCTCCCTCTGTATAAACATTTCCCAAATTAAAACACACTCAACACAGCGAACTGCACCTTCTGGGATCTTCCAGAGCACCACAGAGATTGTGTTTTAAAAAGGGGTTTGGCTTCGTTTTAAGAGGGAGTTCAACCCTTTCTGGGAATTTGGGATGAGACACACAGGGTAGTGAGTGGGGAAGGGGGCTCACAGCAGGCGAGAGTGTTGGGGGTGTGTTGGGGAGGACTGTGTCCCATTTGATTCAGGTTCACATTGTTGCTGCTGCTGCTGCTGTTGTTGTGGGATCTTGCTGTGCACACACTGGGCCTGTGGCCTTTGCTCGCACTGCAACAGTGACCACACTTTATTAAACAAAATCTCGCTCACGGACCGCAAAGTGGGTTCAAAGGAAGAAGTGTAAACGGGGTCGGGTAAATTAAAGCACTTCAATCGCCGAGGCATCGTAGGCTGTGCAGCGAGTGCTGGGGAATGGGGGGAGTATAGATTGGAATTTGATGGCCAGCATAGACCTGGTGGGCCGAAGGGCCTGTTTCTGTGCTGTGTGACTCCAGATTCTCCTCCCTCTTTTCCCAGGAATTTCTATTTGGATGGGGGGGCGTTCATAATTTCCCTGTCTCTGTCTCTCCAGCGTTCTTACCAATCCCAGCACCCCTCCCCTCTCTCTCTCCCCAGACATTCCTGTCTATATTTCATCTTTCAATAAAATGTGATGGAAAACACCAATGTGAATTTTTTGGATTTAATTTCAGGGAGGGAAAGACAGAGAGAGAGAAAGAGAGAGACAGGGAGGGAGGGAAAGACAGACAGAGACAGAGAAAGACAGGGCGGGGGGGGGGGGGCGGAAGGAGAGACAGACAGAGAGAGAGAGAAAAGCAGCCGAATAAAACCTGCAGCAGCCGCTTTATTCCATCGGATTGGGGATGTGATTGTGGGTTTTCCTGCTATCTCTCTCTCTCTCCCATCTTTCTCCTTTGATTGTGAGTTATCAGGGAAGGAGAGAGAGAGAAAGGGAGGGTAACAGAGGGAGATCAAAGGCAGAGGGGCAGGGAGAGGAGACACACTGGAGGGGGGCTGGGTTAGGGGTGGGTCCTCTGCTCTGCACTCACAGCCCAGCTCCCCAGTCTCTGGGGAAAAGACCCTCACTCACACCCTCCCAGAAGGTGGGATTTGTAACCAGCGGCTGTGTGACTGAGGCTGAATCTGTGCTGTTGTGTTTGAATAGATTTTTTCCCAATATAAAGATATTGGAATGTGGCTGCTGCCACATTGCAGTGAGAGAGAGATGTGGCTTTGCAGGAGCTTCCCTCCCCATTTCCCCATGGAAATCACTGAGAAATAGCAAACGTGGCTCACAACACGTCATTATTTGAAACGGTCAGACAGAAACTTATCAGAGAGAGCATTTTAATCCCCATTCATCCCCAGACGGGGAAACAGAGCAGAGATCAGGACAGATTATCCAGAGTAAGAGAGACCGGGGCAAAGATGGGGTATTGGATATATATATAGATCTGGGGGGAAAGCAAAAGAGACACAGAGGGGGCTGGACATGTTCAGAGATAGAGGCAGAGAAAGAGAGAAACAGCGAGAGACAGAGGGAATGGGAGAAGGGTGTGACTGTGCTCGAAGTGGAAGGTTCCCTGTTCATATCGAATGTACAAACAGCACCAATGCTGGAGTGACTTATTATTTTCATTTGCGGGGGGGGGAGAGATGGAGGGGAAAGAGAGGGAGACGTGTGGTTCCCTCATTTCCCACTCACTTTACCCCAATCCTCACTTCAAAATCACTTTGTATCTGGCCGTGTTCAAGCTGTGTGTGTGTGGGATCTTGCTGTGCACTCATGCTCCGTCCCCCTGCCCCATATTCCTCACACTATGACAGAGCCCCATGCTTTAAACATAAAAAGATGGAGGGGAAGGAGGGTGGGGTAGAGAGAGAGAAACAGGGTGAACAGAGAAGGGGTGGGGAGTGTTGGGTGCTCAGTGGAGGGGGGTAGGGGGATAGAGACAGAGGCTCTGGGGGGGGGGAGGTGTCCTCCTGCAGTGTGGGGCTCCCTGTGGGATCCTGATTGCAGCATTCCCAGTCTCTCTCCCTCTCACTGTGAAGCACTCGGGAGGGAGAGGGAGCTGAAATTCAAATTCCTGAGCCTGGGGGAAAGGCTTGTTCTCAATCCCAGAGTCCTGCTTGTGTTTTTAGACAGGGCGCTGGGATTTGTGGGTGTGGATGGAGAAGATTGTTCTGTTTAACTGGGGGGTGGGAGAGAGGGGGGTTTGTTCTTTCCACCTGAGGAATAATGCAGCCTCTGTGACTAGGCCGCACTTCACGGCCTAAATCTCAGCAGCACTTTTGCATTCGCTTAATTCCCCAACAGGGTTTAAGTGGCTGAATTCAATGGTTCAATAAAATGTGAAGCAGCCGCTTCAGGGTGGGATTGTGGATTTTCCTGCCCCCCCGCCCCCCTCTCATTTCCCTTTTGATTGTGAGTTTTATTTTAAACGGTCAGACAGAAACTTGGAGAGAGCATTTCAATCCAGATTCACCTCGAGGGAGAGAAACAGAGCAGAGATCAGGACAGGTTATCCAGAGACGGGGTATTGGACAGATATAGATCTGGGGGAAGTGTGTAGGAGACGGAGAGGGAGAAACAGAGGGGGGGGGGGGGGGGGGGCGGAGAGAGGTGACTGACAGAAGTGGGAACTTCATTGGGGCCTCCTGTGTTTATTCACTGGCCTGTCTCTGGAGTAAAGCCCCCAGAATGCTTTGATGTGTTTAATAAATTCAATATCGGGACAGTCAGGAGGCAGTTGGAAGTTCATTGCATTTGAAACTTGTTCCCATTTTGTCAGGGTTTAATAATGAGGAGGTGAAAATGAATGTTTCCCCCACCCCCCCCAGTGAGATTGTGAATTTCAGCAAGTCCTGGGATCTTGCTGTGCCTTTTATTGTTTATAATCAGCTTTTGTTTTGTGTTTAATCAAATTTCACTTTATTTTCTCTTTCTCTCTTCCAAGGAGAATTCCTTTGGAAACTTTGGCGATGCAGAGAGCGAATAGTTTTGCCGTGAGGAATCCTCGGACAAGAGCTATAACCAGAGAGAAAAATATTAATAAAAGTCCCCGTGTCTTTGTCGTTCATTTTTATTCACAGATAGACTGGTGGGGCTTTTACACGGAGGGTTAGTGGTCTGTGTGTCAGGGGGAGGGGGCATTCCCAGTGATCCCTGCTCCAATGTAATCCCACAGATTTCAATCCCTCTCCCTGAAGCTCTGTCTGTGCAACTCCCCCATCCTCAGAACTGTTTCTCCACATCTTTCCAATCCCGGTCTCTCCCCATCCTTTATACCTCAGCCTCTCACAATGGCAGCATCTTTCCCTTTTTCTCTCCTTCTCTCTATCTTTCACTCTCTCTCTGAAACTTTGTCACTCTGTCTTGCCAAAGCCCCACTTTCTATTTATCTCGACATCTCACTTTGTATCTAAGCCTCTCCCTCTCTCTGTGGATCATTTTATCTCAATCACAGCAGCCTCCTCTCCGTCTCTCTCTCTCTATCTCTGCTCCCCCCTCTGTCTATCTCTGCTCCCTCTCTGTGACTCATTCTGTCTGAAGTACAGCAGCATTCTCTCTCACTCCCCATCTCTATATCTTTTCACAATAACTTCATTGCAGTGTTAATGTAAGCCTACTTGTGATTAACAAATAAAATTTTAACATTAACTCTGCTTTTATTTGTCTCTTATCTCTCTCTCTATCGCTTCCCTCTCTCTATCTGCTTCCCCCTCTCTCTGATCTCTGCTTCCTTCTCTGTGAATCAGTCTGAATTACAGTCGCATCCTCCCCATCTCCATCTCTCTGATCTCTGCTTCCCCCTCTCTGTGAATCATTCTGTCTGAATTACAGCAGCATTCTCTCTATCTCCATATCTCTACTTCTCTGTCTCTTATATCTCTCTCTCTCTCTGCTCTCTCGTGGGGGACGGGCCAGATCACGGGTTTGCTGTTCACAAGCAGCAAGGGCCCAGGAACGCAGAGGGAGGGAATCGGGGGCAATTCAGAGGGATTCAGCACTGCTGAAAGGGCTGACCAGAGTCAGGGGTTATCAGAGAAAGGGGGCAATGGAGGAGGGGGGAGGGGGAATCAGACAGGGGGTCTGTTGTACAGGATGGGGGTGGGGGATGTTATAACACAGGCTGCTCAGTGTCAAGGGAATTAGTCATTTGAACGTTAATGTTTAAAATGGGCAGAGTTTCCACATCCAACTCCACCAGGAGCTGTTTACAGGGGGGTGGTGGACGGGGATGGACACGCGGAGGCGGGGGGGGGGTACTAATTAGAAAGGGGGGGATCTGTCAGTCCAGAGGCTGTTCACAGGGAGGGAGTGGGAATTTGCCAGGTTGAGAGGGGCGGGGGGGGAAAGAGGGGAACTTAGAGGGATACGGGGCTCAGAGGGAAGGATCGGGAGATTTAGAGGGATTGTGAGGAGGGACGACAGATTTGGCTGGAGTGAGGGGGGGATTGAGGGGGATTAAAGGGGGAGAGTGGAGAGGGATGTAGGGGTAGACTCAGGGATTGTGGTCGGGAATTAGAGGGATTCAGGGGGATTTAAGGGTCTCATGGGGACTTTGGGATTTAGCGGGGCTGAGAGGGAGGGAATCGGGGGGAATTGAGGGGGATTTGGGAAGGGGGGGCTTAGAGGGGGATTTCTGGGATTCTGAGGGATACAGGAGGGATTGGGGGGCTTACGGGGATTACAAGACATGGTTTGGTGCACAGACAGATTGAAGGGGTGGGATTGGAGAGGGAGCAGGATTCGGGGGCAGAGGAATGTGGCGAGGGTGGGGGCGATCTCAGGAGACATTCAGGGGGGATCCTAGAGGAATCTCAGGGGCTTAGAATCTGGGGAGGGTCTGGATGGGGTAGGGAGTCAGAGAGGGAGTTAGCGGGAGGGGAGGGCGAGTCGGGGTGGAGGGAAAGGGATTGAGGGCGGGGTGGATTCATAGGGATTTGGGAGGGGGGAAATTCAGAGAGGGATTTAGGGTGGGGCCTTGCATCAGGGTTAGAATTGGGGGGGTGTCGAGCGATTCGGAGCGGGGGGGGTGACTCAGAGGGATTCAGGGGTGGGGAGGACTGAGGAAGGATTGGGTGCAGGCGTCAGGGGGGCTTGGGTTTGGCAGGGGGGCAGAGGGAGCCTTTGGGGGGGGGGCTGAGGAATTGGGGCAGGAACTTGGAGGATTCAGGGGGCTGAGAGTCAGATTGGCAGTGGGTGTCAGAGAGATTGGGGGTGCTTACAGTCGGATGAAAGGAGATGGGGCAGAGAGGATCGGGGGGAGGGGCAGAGAGGATGGGGGGGAGGGGCAGAGAGGATGGGGGGGAGGGGCAGAGAGGATCGGGGGGAGGGGCAGAGAGGATCGGGGGGAGGGGCAGAGAGGATCGGGGGGAGGGGCAGAGAGGATCGGGGGGAGGGGCAGAGAGGATCGGGGGGAGGGGCAGAGAGGATGGGGGGAGGGGCTGAGAGGATGGGGGGAGGGGCAGAGAGGATCGGGGGGAGGGGCAGAGAGGATCGGGGGGAGGGGCAGAGAGGATCGGGGGGAGGGGCAGAGAGGATCGGGGGGAGGGGCAGAGAGGATCGGGGGGAGGGGCAGAGAGGATGGGGGGGAGGGGCAGAGAGGATGGGGGGGAGGGGCAGAGAGGATGGGGGGAGGGGCAGAGAGGATCGGGGGGAGGGGCAGAGAGGATCGGGGGGAGGGGCCGAGAGGATCGGGGGGAGGGGCCGAGAGGATCGGGGGGAGGGGCCGAGAGGATCGGGGGGAGGGGCCGAGAGGATCGGGGGGAGGGGCCGAGAGGATCGGGGGGAGGGGCCGAGAGGATCGGGGGGAGGGGCCGAGAGGATCGGGGGGAGGGGCCGAGAGGATCGGGGGAGGGGCCGAGAGGATCGGGGGGAGGGGCCGAGAGGATCGGGGGGAGGGGCCGAGAGGATCGGGGGGAGGGGCCGAGAGGATCGGGGGGAGGGGCCGAGAGGATCGGGGGGAGGGGCCGAGAGGATCGGGGGTGTCGGTGGGGGTGGGATTTGGGTCTGTCGGTGGGGGTGGGGTTTGGGTCTGGGGGTGGGGGTGGGGTTTGGGTCTGTCGGTGGGGGTGGGGGTTGGGTCTGTCGGTGGGGGTGGGGGTTGGGGGTGGGGTTTGGGTCTGGGGGTGGGGTTTGGGTCTGGGGGTGGGGTTTGGGTCTGTCGGTGGGGGTGGGGTTTGGGTCTGGGGGTGGGGTCTGGGTCTGTCGGTGGGGTGGGGTTTGGGTCTGTCGGTGGGGGTGGGGTTTGGGTCTGTCGGTGGGGGTGGGGGTTGGGTCTGGGGGTGGGGTTTGGGTCTGTCGGTTAGGGTGGGGTTTGGGTCTGGGGGTGGGGTTTGGGTCTGTCGGTGGGGTTTGGGTCTGTCGGTGGGGGTGGGGTTTGGGTCTGGGGGTGGGGGTGGGGTTTGGGTCTGTCGGTGGGGGTGGGGGTTGGGTCTGGGGGTGGGGTTTGGGTCTGTCGGTGGGGGTGGGGTTTGGGTCTGGGGGTGGTGTTTGGGTCTGTCGGTGGGGGTGGGGGTTGGGTCTGGGGGTGGGGTTTGGGTCTGTCGGTGGGGGTGGGGTTTGGGTCTGTCGGTGGGGGTGGGGTTTGGGTCTGTTGGTGGGGTTTGGGTCTGTCGGTGGGGGTGGGGTTTGGGTCTGGGGGTGGGGTTTGGGTCTGTCGGTGGGGGTGGGGTTTGGGTCTGGGGGTGGGGTTTGGGTCTGTCGGTGGGGGTGGGGTTTGGGTCTGGGGGTGGGGTTTGGGTCTGTCGGTGGGGGTGGGGTTTGGGTCTGGGGGTGGGGTCTGGGTCTGTCGGTGGGGTGGGGTTTGGGTCTGTCGGTGGGGGTGGGGTTTGGGTCTGTCGGTGGGGGTGGGGGTTGGGTCTGGGGGTGGGGTTTGGGTCTGTCGGTGGGGGTGGGGTTTGGGTCTGTTGGTGGGGTTTGGGTCTGTCGGTGGGGGTGGGGTTTGGGTCTGGGGGTGGGGTTTGGGTCTGTCGGTGGGGGTGGGGTTTGGGTCTGGGGGTGGGGTTTGGGTCTGTCGGTGGGGGTGGGGTTTGGGTCTGGGGGTGGGGTTTGGGTCTGTCGGTGGGGGTGGGGTTTGGGTCTGGGGGTGGGGTTTGGGTCTGTCGGTGGGGGTGGGTTTTGGGTCTGTCGGTGGGGGTGGGGGTGGGGTTTGGATCTGTCGGTGGGGGTTGGGTCTGTCGGTGGGGATGGGGTTTTGGGTCTGGGGGTAGGGGTTGGGTCTGTCGGTGGGGGTGGGGATTTGGGTCTGTCGGTGGGGGTGGGGTTCGGGTCTGTCGGTGGGGGTGGGGTTTTGGGTCTGTCGGTGGGGGTGGGGTTTGGGTCTGTCGGTGGGGGTGGGGTTCGGGTCTGTCGGTGGGGGTGGGGTTTTGGGTCTGTCGGTGGGGGTGGGGTTTTGGGTCTGTCGGTGGGGGTGGGGTTTGGGTCTGTCGGTGGGGGTGGGGTTCGGGTCTGTCGGTGGGGGTGGGGTTTGGGTCTGTCGGTGGGGGTGGGGTTTTGGGTCTGTCGGTGGGGGTGGGGTTTGGGTCTGTCGGTGGGGGTGGGGTTTGGGTCTGTCGGTGGGGGTGGGGACAGGAGTTCAGGAGCTGGGGAGGGGCTCCCTATGGATAGGACTGGGATTTGGGGGGGGGGGGAATCCTGGTGGGACTCGAGGGTCTCAGAGGAATTGGTCAGGGCGGGTCTGAGAGGGGGAAACAGAGCGGGGGGGGGAAACAGAGCGGGGGGGGGGAACAGAGCGGGGGGGGGGGAAACAGAGCGGGGGGGGGGGAAACAGAGCGGGGGAAAACAGAGCGGGGGGGGGAAACAGAGCGGGGGGGGGAAACAGAGCGGGGGGGGGAAACAGAGCGGGGGGGGGAAACAGAGCGGGGGGGGAAACAGAGCGGGGGGGGGGAAACAGAGCGGGGGGGGGAAACAGAGGGGGGGGGAAACAGAGCGGGGGGGGGAAACAGAGTGGGGGGGGGAAACAGAGCGGGGGGGGGAAACAGAGCGGGGGGGGGAAACAGAGCGGGGGGGGGAAACAGAGCGGGGGGGGGAACAGAGCGGGGGGGGGAAACAGAGCGGGGGGGGGAAACAGAGCGGGGGGGGGGAAACAGAGCGGGGGGGAGAAACAGAGCGGGGGGGGAAACAGAGCGGGGGGGAAACACACACACACTCACGCACACGCTCTCTCTCGCACACACGCTCTCTCTCGCACACACTCTCTCTCTCGCACACACTCTCTCTCGCACACACTCTCTCTCGCACACACTCTCTCTCGCACACACTCTCTCTCGCACACACTCTCTCTCGCACACACTCTCGCACACACTCTCTCTCTCGCACACTCTCTCTCGCACACACTCTCTCTCACACAAACTCTCTCTCACACACACACACGTTCTCACACACACACCCTCCCTCACGCACACACTCTCTCTCACGCACACACTCTCTCTCGCACACACTCTCTCTCGCACACACTCTCTCTCGCACACACTCTCTCTCGCACACACTCTCTCTCGCACACACTCTCTCTCGCACACACTCTCTCTCGCACACACTCTCTCTCTCGCACACACACTCTCTCTCGCACACACTCTCTCTCGCACACTCTCTCGCACACACTCTCTCTCGCACACACACTCTCTCGCACACACACTCTCTCGCACACACTCTCTCTCGCACACACTCTCTCTCGCACACACTCTCTCGCACACACTCTCTCTCGCACACTCTCTCTCGCACACTCTCTCTCGCACACTCTCGCACACACTCTCTCTCACACAAACTCTCTCTCACACACACACACGTTCTCACACACACACCCTCCCTCACGCACACACTCTCCCTCACGCACACACTCTCTCTCACGCACACACTCTCTCTCACGCACACACTCTCTCTCACGCACACACTCTCTCTCACGCACACACTCTCACACACACACTCTCTCTCACGCGCACACGCTCTCTCACGCACACACTCTCTCTCACGCACACACACTCTCTCTCTCTCACACACACATTCTCTCACACACACACACACACAATGATGGGCAAAATGTAGAGGAAGATTTGAGCTGTATCTAACCCCGTGCTGTACCTGTCCTGGGTCTGTTTGATGTGCACAATGTGGAGGCAGCCTTTCCTTTAATCTAGCACCATGCTGTGTCTGTCATTGGATTATATGATGGGGACAGTGTAGAGGGAGCTTTATCTGTATCTAACCCTGTGCTGTATATGTCCTGGGAGTGTTTGATGAGGACAGTGAAGTGGGAGCTTTACTCTATATCTAACCACTTGCTGTATCTGTCGTGGGAGTGTTTGATGGGGACAGTGTCGAGTGAGCTTTACTCTGTGTCTAACCCCGTGCTGTACCTGTGCTGGGCAAGTTTGATGGGGACAGTGTAGAGGGAGCTTTACTCTGTATCTAGTCCCCTGCTGTACCTGTCCTGGGAGTGTTTGATGGGGACAGTGTAGAGGGAGATTTATTCTGTATCTAACCCCATGCTGTACCTGTCCTGGGAGTGTTTGATGGGGACAGTGTCGAGGGAGCTTTACTATACATCTAACCACTTGCTGTATCTGTCCTGGGAGTGTTTGATGGGGATAGTGCAGAGGGAGCTTTACTCTGTATCTAATCCATGCTGTCCCTGTCTTGGGAGTGTTTGATGGGGACAGTATCGAGGGAGCTTTACTCTGTATCTAAACCCGTGCTGTACCTGTCCTTGGTTTGTTTGATGGGGACAGTGTACAATGAGCTTTAATCTGTATCTAACCCCGTGCTGTACCTGTCCTGGGGGGTGTTTGATGGGGACAGTGTAGAGGGAGCTTTACTCTGTACCTAACGCCGTGCTGTACCTGTCCTGGGAGTGTTTGTTGGGGACAGTATCGCGAGAGCTTTACTCTGTATCTAACCCCGTGCTGTACCTGTCCTGGGCGAGTTTGTTGGGGACAGTGCAGAGGGAGCTTTACTCTGTATCTAACTCCGTGCTGTATCTGTCCTTGGTTTGTTTGATGGGGACACACACACGCTCTCGCTCTCGCACACACTCTATGTCTCTCACACACACACTCTCTCTCACACACACACACACTCTCTCACACACACACTCTCTCTCTCTCTCACACACACTCTCTCTCTCTCACACACACACTCTCTCTCACACACACTCTCTCTCTCACACACACACTCTCTCACACACACACTCTCGCACACTCTCTCTCTCACACACACTCTCTCTCTCACACACACTCTCTCTCTCACACACACTCTCTCTCACACACACTCTCTCTCACACAAACGGTCTCTCTCACACACACTCTCTCTCTCGCACACACTCTCTCGAAAACTCTCTCTCTCACACACACACACTCTCTCACACACACACACACACTCTCTCTCTCGAAAACTCTCTCTCGAAAACTCTCTCTCTCACACACACACACTCTCTCTCACACACATTCTCTCTCTCACACACACTCTCTCTCTCACACACACACACGCTCTCTCACACACACGGTTTCTCTCTCACACACACTCTCACTCTCCCACACACTCTCACTCTCACACACACTCTCACACACACACTCTCTCTCTCACACACACACTCTCACTCACACGCACTCTCTCTCACACACACACTCTCTCTCTCGCACACACTCTCTCACACACTCTCTCACACACAGCCTGTCTCTCACACACAGCCTGTCTCTCACACACACACTCTTTCTCACACACACACTCTCTCTAACACACTCTCTCTCACGCACAGTCTCTCTCTCACACACACTCTCTCTCGCACACACTCTCTCTCAAACACACACTCTCTCTCACACACACACTCTCTCTCGCACACACTCTCTCTCTCACACACTCTATCTCTCTCTCACACACACTCTCTCTCACACATACACTCACAAACATATACTCTCTCACACACACACTCTCTCTCACGCACACGCTCTCTCTCTCGCACACACACTCTCTCTCGCACACACACTCTCTCTCGCACACACACTCTCTCTCGCACACACTCTCTCTCTCTCGCACACACTCTCTCTCTCGCACACACTCTCTCTCTCGCACACACTCTCTCTCTCACACACACTCTCTCTCTCACACACACTCTCTCACACATACACACACTCTCTCTCACACACACATTCTCTCACACACATACCCACAGAATGATGGGGCAAAATGGAGAGGAAGATTTGAGCTGTATCTAACCCCGTGCTGTACCTGTCCTGGGTGTGTTTGATGTGCACAATGTGGAGGCAGCTTTTCCTTTAATCTAGCACCATGCTGTGTCTGTCATTGGATTATATGATGGGGACAGTGTATAGGGAGCTTCACTCTGTATCTAAACCTGTGCTGTACCTGTCCTGGGAGTGTTTGATGGGGATAGTGTAGAGGGAGCTTTACTCTGTATCTAACCCTGTGCTGTATATGTCCTGGGAGTGTTTGATGGGGGACAGTGTAGAGGGAGCTTCACTCTGTATCTAAACACGTGCTGTATCTGTCCTGGGTGTGTTTGATGGGGGACAGTGTAGAGGGAGCTTTGCTCTGTATCTAACCCCGTGCTGTATCTCTCCTGGAAGTGTTTTATGGGGACAGTGGAGAGGGAGCTTTACTCTGTATCGAACCCCGTGCTGTACCTGTCCTGGGAGTGTTTGATGGGGGACAGTATAGAGGGAGCTTTACTCTGTATCTAACCCCGTGCTGTACCTGTCCTGGGAGTGTTTGATGGGGACAGTGTATAGGGAGCTTCACTCTATCCAAACACGTGCTGAACCTGTCCTGGGTGTGTTTGATGGGGGACAGTGTAGAGGGAGTTTTGCTCTGTATCTAACCCCATGCTGTATCTCTCCTGGAAGTGTTTTATGGGGATAGTGGAGAGGGAGCTTTACTCTGTATCGAACCCCGTGCTGTCCCTGTCCTGCTAGTGTTTGATGGAGACAGTGTCGAGGGACCTTTACTCTGTATTGAACCCCGTGCTGTATTTTTCCTGGGAGTGTTTAATGGGGACAGTGTCCAGGGAGCTATACTCTGTACCTAACCCTGTGCTGTACCTGTCCTGGGAGTGTTTGATGGGGACAGGACTTGGGGGACATTGGATTTTAGACAATGTTTAGGGTTTTAGACTTTTCGGAGTGAAATTCAGGAACACTTTGCCACACCAGGTGTGATATTAGTTTGGAACTACCTTCTATAATTCACAGTTGATGCTCAGTCGCTTATTAATGTTCAAACCTGAAGTTGATGGATGGTATTTTACACACAGGAGAAGCAATTTAAAATCAATGGGTCAATGTTAAAATAGTTGCAGGAACAGAGAGACCTGGGCTTTCAGTTCATTTTTACATCTTAAAGATTCAACCTGGGGCTCAGAATCTGTCAGTTGAATCTACTTTTCCTGTCCCGAAAACGTGTCAACAATTGTGTTGGGGAATGTGACAAAAGGTGACATTCCTGCATCCTGCACAGTGGGGTTGGGAGGTTGTTTGAAAGGAGATTCAGAAAGTGTCAATTAGATTGTGTCTCTTTGCAGAAGTTGAGTATTTCACAGGAGATGCCTTGAGATAAAGGAACGTTTTACCAATGTCTGCGTAACTTTCAAAGTCTCCAGACGCATGAAGGGGGCAGAGATTTTGTAATATTCAGAGCAGGAGATGGCAGACAATCACAGAATTGAAGATGTGAGGCCATCTCTTGTTTCTGAATGTCAATCTGTAGCTTTTAAACTTTAGGGCTACGCTAATCATTCCAAGTTTGCAATCCCACACTTTGCTGTTGTGGATTTTGAGTTGTAAATTTTCTGAAATTGATTCTGTAATAAAAATCCCTGCAGGATGCAATGATTCCCATTCTGTCTGCTGCTGCCAAGCCCCAGTTTGTGTCTCAGTTTCACTCTTTATCAACCATTTAAGATCCAAGAGCCATAGAATTCCTACACTGCAGAATGAGGCCATTCAGCCCAACAAGCCTGCCCCGACAATAATCCCACCCAGGCCCGAATCCCCCTGACACTAAGGGGCAATTTAGCAAACGTGCAAACTCCACACAGACAGTCACTCGAGGCGGGGAATCGAACCCAGATCCCTGGCGCTGTGAGTCAGCAGTGCTAACCACTGTGCCACCGTGTCACCCGGTGATGAGACAGAACATTTGCCAAAGTGCACAGAAATAGGCAGCATTGTCAGCATTTTAGCTGGAAGCTTCAAATGACAAAGGGATCTTAATAGTAGAGTCACAGAATTCCTGCAGTGCAGAAGGAGACCATTCAGCCCATCGAGTCTGTACTGACTCTCTGACACAGTATCTTACCAAGGCCCTTGACCCAGCCCTATCCCCGTAACCCCACACATTTACCTGAATCCACCGAACCAACACCGCTTTGGACAGGAAACGGCAATTTACTGTGTCCAATCCACAAATTTGGAAAATACTGGGATGGATTGAGAAATGGTTTCCGGGCAGAAAACAGAGCTCAGATACAAATGGGCCCTTTGGCCCAACTTTTCCCTGCCACCCAGTTTTTACCATTAAGCTCGTATCAAATGCCTTGCGTTTGGCCCAAATCCCTCCATACCAATCTTACCAGAATAACTGTCTAAATGCTTTTTAAAATATAAAATTGTGTCCGCTTCTACTATGACCTCTGGCAGCTTGTTCCAATCCCTCACCACCCTATGTGTGAAAAGAATTGCCCTCTGGACCCTCTCCCCTCTCACCTTAAACCTGTGTCTTCTAGTTTTAGACTCCCCTCCCTTTTGGAAAAGATGTTGACGAGCTTCTCAAAGAACAAAGAGAATTACAGCACAGGAACAGTCCCTTCGGCCCTCCAAGCCTGCACCAACCATGCTGCCCGACTGAACTAAAACCCCCTACCCTTCCGGGGACCATATCCCTCTATTCCCATCCTATTCATGTATTTGTCCAGACGTTCCGTAAAACTCACTATCGTATCTGCTTCCACTCCCTCCCCCGGCAGCGAGTTCCAGGCACCCACCACCCTCTGTGTAAAAAAACTTGCCTTGTACATCTCCTTTAAACCTTGCCCCTCACACCTTAAACCTATGCCCCCTAGATTTTGAATCTTCCACCCTGGTAAAAAGCTTCTGACTATCCACTCTGTCCATGCCCCTCATAATCTTGTAGAATTCTATCAGGTCGCCCCTCAACCTCCGTCGTTCCAGTGAGAACAAACCAAGTTTCTCCAATCTCTCCTCAGAGCTAATGCCCTCCATACCAGGCAACATCCTGGTAAATCTTTTCTGAACCCTCTCCAAATTCTCCACATCTTTCTGGTCGTGTGTCGATCAGAATTGAACACTATATTCCAAGTGCGGCCTAACTAAGGTTCTATAAAGCTGCTATATCCATGCCCTCATTATTTTAGAGACCTCTAGAAGAACACCACTAAGCCAACTCAAGGGAAAAAAAGTCCCAGAGTATCCAGCCTCTCATTATAACTCAAACCATCAGGACCCCATAGCATCCCAGTAATTCTTTTCTGCACACTTTCCAGCTTAATCATCTCCTTTCTATAAGGGTGACCAGAACAATACACAGCATTCCAAGTGTGGTCTTACCAATGTCTTGTACAACTTCAACAACTCGTCCCAACTCCTGTATTCCATGTTCTGACCAATGAAACCAAGCATGTGGAATGCCTTCTTCACCACTATCTCCACCTGTGACCCCACTTTCAAGGAGCTATCAATCTGTACCCCGAGATCCCTTTGTTCTGTAACTCTCACCAACACCCTACCATTAACTGAGTAAGTCCTGTGTTGGTTCGATCCACCAAAATGTATCACCTCGCATTTATCTAAATTAAACTCCATCTGCCATTCAACAGCCCACTGGCCCAATTGATCAAGATCCCATTGCAACCCGAGATAACCTTCTTCACTGTCCACTATGCCACAAATCTTGGTGTCAACTGCAAACTTACAAACCATGCCTCCTAAATTCTCATCCAAATCATTAATATAAATGACAAATAACAGTGGACCCAGCACCGATCCCTGAGGCACCCCGCTGGTCACAGGCCTCCAGTTTGACCAAAAAAACAACCCTCTACAACCACCCTCTGTCTTCTGTCATCAAGCCTATTTTATATCCATTTGGCTACCTCACCCTGGATCCCGTGAGATTTAACCAAATCCTGTCTGCTTTTGTTTTTAAATGTTTACATGTTTAAACACTGAAACGTCTTGCCCTTGTTGGGAATATCACTGCGGTTTGAGAAAAGCAAACACTGATCCCACACTCAACACCCCCCAACACAGGACTGAGCAGAGAGTGTGAAATGTGACTGGTGTGAGTGTGGATTGTCTTTTAAAAGTGGGTAAGAAACACTCCTCCATTTTCAAATCTTTACCTTGCTTATGTAGCGTCTCGGACTCCCCTGACACTCACTACCCATCTGAATTAATCTCTATTCCTCACTGTCTAACTGTTACGCTCTGCATTGCTCCCTCTCCCTATCTCTCTGTTACTCTGCATCGCTCCATCTCTCTCTCTTCCTCTCTCTCTCTCTCTCTCCCTCTCCCTCTCTATCCCTCTCACCCTCTCCCTCTCTATCCCTCTCATCCACCATGTTGTTTATCGTTAAGGGGTCTAATCACGGAGAATTCAAACACTCTTTCTGTTTCTGTCTTGGCAGAATTAGCAACATGAGTGGATATTTCAAGACTGGATTCACACAATACAGACAGAACGCTGGTGAGCTCAGTACACGTGGTACCTGAATGTTACAATAAGATAGAATCTGTATTCAGACAACTGTCACCCCACAGGGTCCAAACTTCACCGTGTTAATTTGACTTGATTTGATTGATTTGTGTTGGGATGCAGTGAAAAGTATTGTTTCTTGTGCGCTATACAGACAAAACATTCCGTACATAGAGTACACAGGGAGAAGGAGAGGAAAGGGTGCAGAATATAGTGTTGCAGTTACCGATAGACTGTAGAAAAAGATCAGCTCACACACACACACTCTCTCTTACACACTCTTAGACACACACATAATCTCTCACACACACACACTCTCTCTCTCTCGCACACACACTCTCTCACACACTCAGACACACACTCTCTCACACACACACACACACTCTCTCTCACACACACACACACACTCTCTCTTACACACTCTCAGACACACACATAATCTCACGCACACACACGCTCTCTCTCTCTCGCACACACACTCTCTCACACACTCAGACACACACTCTCTCACACACACACACACACTCTCTCTCACACACACGCTCTCTCTCTCTCGCACACACACTCTCTCACACACTCAGACACACACACTCTCTCACACACACACACACTCTCTCTCACACACACGCTCTCTCTCTCTCTCACACACACTCTCACACTCTCAGACACACACACTCTCTCACACACACAGACACACACTCTCTCACACACACGCTCTCTCTCACACACACACTCTCTCACACTCTCAGAGACACACACACTCTCTCTCTCACACACACACACACTCTCTCAGACGCACTCTGTCTCCATCACACATTGTCTCTCTTTCTCACACTCTCCCTCTCACACACACACACAAAGTCATATTCTCTCTCACACACACACTCTCTCTCACACACACACATTCTCTCACACACACACAATGCAGAGGGAGATATACGCTGTATCTCACCCGATGCTGTACCTGTCCTGGGTGTGTTTGATGTGTAGGCAGCTTTTCCCTGTATCTGTCCCCATGCTGTATCTGTCATTGGAATATTTGATAGTCATGATGTGGAGATTTGATAGTTATTTGATAGTGACAGTGCAGAGGGAGCTTTATCTGTATCTAACCCCGTGCTGTACCTGTCCTGTGTGTGTTTGATGGGGACAGTGTAGAGGAAGCTTTACTCTGTATCTAACCCCGTGCTGTACCTGTCCTGTGTGTGTTTGATGGGGACAGTGTAGAGGAAGCTTTACTCTGTATCTAACCCCGTGCTGTACCTGTCCTCGGAGTGTTTGATGGGAACAGTGCAGAGGGAGATTTACTCTGTATCTAACCCCGTGCTGGACCTGTCCTGGGAGTGTTTGATGGGGACAGTGTAGAGGAAGCTTTACTCTGTATCTAAGCCCGTGCTGTACCTGTCCTGGGAGTGTTTGATGGGGACAGTGTAGAGGAAGCTTTACTCTGTATCTAAGCCCGTGCTGTATCTGTCCTGGGAGTGTTTGATGGGAACAGTGTCGAGGGAGCTTTACTTTGCATCTAATCCCGTGTTTCAGTTACTGATAGACTGTAGAGGAAGATCAGGTCACACACACGCTCTCCTTACACACTCTCAGAAACACACACACACACACACACACACACACACACATGCTCTCTCTGTCTCTCACACACACATACACTATCTCTTACGCACTCTCTCTCTCACACAAACACACTCTTTCTCTCTGTCTCACACACTTTCTCTCTCTCTCACACACTTTCTCACACACATTCTCTCACACACACTTTCACGCTCACACACTCTCACCCATGCACTCTCTCTCACTGGCACACTCTCACACACATGCACACATACACTCACTCTCTCACACACATACACTCTCTCTCACACACATACACTCACTCTCTCACACATACACTCTCTCTCACACAT
>NW_027590083.1:662500-752500 GCF_964213995.1 Mustelus asterias | reverse complement strand
GAGTGTTTGATGGGGACAGTGTCGAGGGAGCTTTACTCTGTATCTAACCCCGTGCTGTACCTGTCCTGGGAGTGTTTGATGGGGACAGTGTGGAGGGAGCTTTACTCTGTATCTAACCCCGTGCTGTACCTGTCCTGGGAGTGTGTGATGGGGACAGTGTAGAGGGACCTTTTCTCTGTATCTAACCCCGTGCTGTTTCTGTCCTGGGAGTGTTTGATGGAACAGTGAAGTGGGAGATTTACTCTGTATCTAACCACTTCCTGTATCTGTCCTGGGAGTGTTTGATGGAAACAGTGTAGAGGGAGCTTTACTCTGTATCTAACCCCGTGCTGTATCTGTCCTGGGAGTGTTTGATGGGAACAGTGTAGAGAGAGCTTTACTCTGTATCGAACTCTGTGCTGTACCTGTACCTTTCCTGGGAGTGTTTGATGGGATCAGTGTCGAGGGAGCTTTACTTTGCATCTAATCCCGTGTTTCAGTTACTGATAGACTGTAGAGGAAGATCAGGTCACACACACGCTCTCCTTACACACTCTCAGGCACACACACACACACATGCTCTCTCTGTCTCTCACACACACATACACTATCTCTTACGCACTCTCTCTCTCACACACATGCTCTTTCGCTCTGTCACACACACTTTCTCTCTCACACATACTCTCTCTCTCTCACACATACACTCTCTCTCAAACACACACACTCTCTCTCACACACACACTCCCTCTCACACACACACTCCCTCTCACACACACACTCCCTCTCACACACACACTCCCTCTCACACACACACTCCCTCTCACACACACACTCCCTCTCACACACACACTCCCTCTCACACACACACTCCCTCTCACACACACACTCCCTCTCACACACACACTCCCTCTCACACACACACTCTCTCTCACACACACACTCTCTCTCACACACAGACTCTCTCTCACACACAGACTCTCTCTCACACACACACTCTCTCTCACACACAGACTCTCTCTCACACACAGACTCTCTCTCACACACACACTCTCTCTCGCACACACACTCTCTCTCGCACACACACTGTCTCATACACACACACGCACTCTCTCACGCGCTCGCTCTCTCTTGTACACGCTCTCTCTCACACACACGCTCTCTCTCTCGCACACGCTCTCTCTC
This sequence comes from Mustelus asterias, assembly GCF_964213995.1. NCBI lineage: Eukaryota > Metazoa > Chordata > Chondrichthyes > Carcharhiniformes > Triakidae > Mustelus > Mustelus asterias. The sequence continues at coordinate 751,339 of NW_027590083.1, read as the reverse complement.
TCGCACACACTCTCTCACACACACTCTCTCTCTCTCACACACACACTCTCTCTCACACACACTTTCTCTCCCGTGCTGTACCTGTCCTGGGTGTGTTTGATGTGCACAATGTGGAGGCAGCTTTTCCTTTAATCTAGCACCATGCTGTATCTGTCATTGGATTATTTGGTGGGGACAGTGTATAGGGAGCTTCACTCTGTATCTAAACCTGTGCTGTACCTGTCCTGGGTGTGTTTGATGGGGACAGTGTAGAGGGAGCTTTACTCTGTATCTAACCCCGTGCTGTACCTGTCCTGGGAGTGTTTGATGGGGGACAGTGTAGAGGGAGCTTCACTCTGTATCTAAACACGTGCTGTACCTGTCCTGGGTGTGTTTGATGGGGACATTGTCGAGGGAGCTTCACTCTGTATCTTAACCCGTGCTGTACATGTCCTGGGAGTGTTTGATGGGGACAGTGGAGAGGGAGATCTACTCTGTATCTAACCCCATGCTGTACCTGTCCTGGGAGTGTTTCATGGGGACAGTGTTGAGGGAGCTTTCCTCTCTATCTAATCCCGTGCTGTACCTGTCCTTGGTTTGTCTGATGGGGATATTGTGGAGGGAGCTTTACTCTGTATCTAACCCCGTGCTGTACCTGTCCTGGGTGTGTTGGATGGGGACAGTGCAGAGGGAGGTTTACTCTGTATCTCAACCCGTGCTGTACATGTCCTGGGAGTGTTTGATGGGGATAGTGTAGAGGGAGCTTTACTCTATATCTAACCCCGTGCTGTATCTGTTCTGGGACTGTTTGATGGGGACTGTACAGTGAGCTTTACTCTGTATCTAACCCCATGCTGTACCTGTTCTGGGAGTGTTTGATGGGGACAGTGTAGAGGAACCTTTATTCTGTACCTAACCCCGTGTTGTGCTTGCTGTACCTGTCTTGGGAGTGTTTGATGGGGACAGTGTAGTGGGAGGTTTACTCTGTATCTAACCCGTGCTGTACCTGTCCTGGGAGTGTTTGATGGGGACAGTGTCGAGGGAGCTTTACTCTGTATCGAACCCCGTGCTGTACCTGTCTTGGGAGTGTTTGATGGGGACAGTGTAGTGGGAGCTTTACTCTGCATCTAACCCCGTGCTGTACCTGTCCTGTTAGTGTTTGATGGGGACAGTGTAGAGGGAGCTTTACTCTGTATCGAACCCCGTGCTGTACCTGTCCTGGGAGTGTTTGATGGGGACAGTGTCGAGGGAGCTTTACTCTGTATCTAACCCCGTGCTGTACCTGTCCTGGGAGTGTTTGATGGGGACAGTGTCGAGGGAGCTTTACTCTGTATCTAACCCCGTGCTGTACCTGTCCTGGGAGTGTTTGATGGGGACAGTGTCGAGGGAGCTTTACTCTGTATCTAACCCCGTGCTGTACCTGTCCTGGGAGTGTTTGATGGGGACAGTGTCGAGAGAGCTTTACTCTGTATCTAACCCCGTGCTGTACCTGTCCTGGGAGTGTTTGATGGGGACAGTGTCGAGGGAGCTTTACTCTGTATCTAACCCCGTGCTGTACCTGTCCTGGGAGTGTTTGATGGGGACAGTGTCGAGGGAGCTTTACTCTGTATCTAACCCCGTGCTGTACCTGTCCTGGGAGTGTTTGATGGGGACAGTGTCGAGGGAGCTTTACTCTGTATCTAACCCCGTGCTGTACCTGTCCTGGGAGTGTTTGATGGGGACAGTGTCGAGGGAGCTTTACTCTGTATCTAACCCCGTGCTGTACCTGTCCTGGGAGTGTTTGATGGGAACAGTGTCGAGGGAGCTTTACTCTGTATCTAACCCCGTGCTGTACCTGTCCTGGGAGTGTTTGATGGGGACAGTGTCGAGGGAGCTTTACTCTGTATCTAACCCCGTGCTGTACCTGTCCTGGGAGTGTTTGATGGGGACAGTGTCGAGGGAGCTTTACTCTGTATCTAACCCCGTGCTGTACCTGTCCTGGGAGTGTTTGATGGGGACAGTGTGGAGGGAGCTTTACTCTGTATCTAACCCCGTGCTGTACCTGTCCTGGGAGTGTGTCATGGGGACAGTGTAGAGGGACCTTTTCTCTGTATCTAACCCCGTGCTGTTTCTGTCCTGGGAGTGTTTGATGGAACAGTGAAGTGGGAGATTTACTCTGTATCTAACCACTTCCTGTATCTGTCCTGGGAGTGTTTGATGGAAACAGTGTAGAGGGAGCTTTACTCTGTATCTAACCCCGTGCTGTATCTGTCCTGGGAGTGTTTGATGGGAACAGTGTAGAGAGAGCTTTACTCTGTATCGAACTCTGTGCTGTACCTGTACCTTTCCTGGGAGTGTTTGATGGGATCAGTGTCGAGGGAGCTTTACTTTGCATCTAATCCCGTGTTTCAGTTACTGATAGACTGTAGAGGAAGATCAGGTCACACACACGCTCTCCTTACACACTCTCAGGCACACACACACACACATGCTCTCTCTGTCTCTCACACACACATACACTATCTCTTACGCACTCTCTCTCTCACACACATGCTCTTTCGCTCTGTCACACACACTTTCTCTCTCACACATACTCTCTCTCTCTCACACATACACTCTCTCTCAAACACACACACTCTCTCTCACACACACACTCCCTCTCACACACACACTCCCTCTCACACACACACTCCCTCTCACACACACACTCCCCCTCACACACACACTCCCTCTCACACACACACTCCCTCTCACACACACACTCCCCCTCACACACACACTCCCTCTCACACACATACACTCCCTCTCACACACACACTCTCTCTCACACACACACTCCCTCTCACACACACACTCCCTCTCACACACACACTCCCTCTCACACACACACTCCCTCTCACACACACACGCCCTCTCACACACACACTCTCTCTCACACACACACTCCCTCTCACACACACACTCTCTCTCACACACACACTCCCTCTCACACACACACTCTCTCTCACACACACACTCCCTCTCACACACACACACTCCCTCTCACACACACACACTCCCTCTCACACACACACTCCCCCTCACACACACACTCCCTCTCACACACACACTCCCCCTCACACACACACTCCCTCTCACACACATACACTCCCTCTCACACACACACTCTCTCTCACACACACACTCCCTCTCACACACACACTCCCTCTCACACACACACTCCCTCTCACACACACACTCCCTCTCACACACACACTCCCTCTCACACACACACTCCCTCTCACACACACACTCCCTCTCACACACACACTCCCTCTCACACACACACTCTCTCTCACACACACACTCTCTCTCACACACAGACTCTCTCTCACACACAGACTCTCTCTCACACACACACTCTCTCTCGCACACACACTCTCTCTCGCACACACACTGTCTCATACACACACACGCACTCTCTCACGCGCTCGCTCTCTCTTGTACACGCTCTCTCTCACACACACGCTCTCTCTCTCGCACACGCTCTCTCTCTCGCACACACTCTCTCACACACACTCTCTCTCTCTCACACACACACTCTCTCTCACACACACTTTCTCTCCCGTGCTGTACCTGTCCTGGGTGTGTTTGATGTGCACAATGTGGAGGCAGCTTTTCCTTTAATCTAGCACCATGCTGTATCTGTCATTGGATTATTTGGTGGGGACAGTGTATAGGGAGCTTCACTCTGTATCTAAACCTGTGCTGTACCTGTCCTGGGTGTGTTTGATGGGGACAGTGTAGAGGGAGCTTTACTCTGTATCTAACCCCGTGCTGTACCTGTCCTGGGAGTGTTTGATGGGGGACAGTGTAGAGGGAGCTTCACTCTGTATCTAAACACGTGCTGTACCTGTCCTGGGTGTGTTTGATGGGGACATTGTCGAGGGAGCTTCACTCTGTATCTTAACCCGTGCTGTACATGTCCTGGGAGTGTTTGATGGGGACAGTGGAGAGGGAGATCTACTCTGTATCTAACCCCATGCTGTACCTGTCCTGGGAGTGTTTCATGGGGACAGTGTTGAGGGAGCTTTCCTCTCTATCTAATCCCGTGCTGTACCTGTCCTTGGTTTGTCTGATGGGGATATTGTGGAGGGAGCTTTACTCTGTATCTAACCCCGTGCTGTACCTGTCCTGGGTGTGTTGGATGGGGACAGTGTAGAGGGAGGTTTACTCTGTATCTCAACCCGTGCTGTACATGTCCTGGGAGTGTTTGATGGGGATAGTGTAGAGGGAGCTTTACTCTATATCTAACCCCGTGCTGTATCTGTTCTGGGACTGTTTGATGGGGACTGTACAGTGAGCTTTACTCTGTATCTAACCCCATGCTGTACCTGTTCTGGGAGTGTTTGATGGGGACAGTGTAGAGGAACCTTTATTCTGTACCTAACCCCGTGTTGTGCTTGCTGTACCTGTCTTGGGAGTGTTTGATGGGGACAGTGTAGTGGGAGGTTTACTCTGTATCTAACCCGTGCTGTACCTGTCCTGGGAGTGTTTGATGGGGACAGTGTAGAGGGAGCTTTACTCTGTATCGAACCCCGTGCTGTACCTGTCTTGGGAGTGTTTGATGGGGACAGTGTAGTGGGAGCTTTACTCTGCATCTAACCCCGTGCTGTAGCTGTCCTGTTAGTGTTTGATGGGGACAGTGTAGAGGGAGCTTTACTCTGTATCGAACCCCGTGCTGTATCTGTCCTGGGAGTGTTTGATGGGGATAGTGTAGAGGGAGCTTTACTCTGTATCTACACCCATGCTGTATCTGCCCTGGGAGTGTTTGATGGGGACAGTATGGAGGGAGCTTTACTCTGTATCGAACTCTTTGCTGTGTCTGTCCTGGGAGTGTTTGATGGGGACACTGTAGAGGGAGCTTTACTCTGTATGTAACCCCGTGCTGTATCTGTCCTGGGTGTGTTTGATGGGGACAGTGTACAGCGAGCTTTACTCTGTATCTAACCCCGTGCTGTATCTGTCCTGAGTGTGTTTGATGGGGACAGTGTCGAGGGAGCTTTACTCTGTATCTAACCCCGTGCTGTATCTGTCCTGAGTGTGTTTGGTGGGGACAGTGTCGAGGGAGCTTTACTCTGTATCTAACCCCGTGCTGTACCTGTCCTGGGAGTGTTTGATGGGGACAGTGTCGAGGGAGCTTTACTCTGTATCTAACCCCGTGCTGTACCTGTCCTGGGAGTGTTTGATGGGGACAGTGTCGAGGGAGCTTTACTCTGTATCTAACCCCGTGCTGTACCTGTCCTGGGAGTGTTTGATGGGAACAGTGTCGAGGGAGCTTTACTCTGTATCTAACCCCGTGCTGTACCTGTCCTGGGAGTGTTTGATGGGGACAGTGTCGAGGGAGCTTTACTCTGTATCTAACCCCGTGCTGTACCTGTCCTGGGAGTGTTTGATGGGGACAGTGTCGAGGGAGCTTTACTCTGTATCTAACCCCGTGCTGTACCTGTCCTGGGAGTGTTTGATGGGGACAGTGTGGAGGGAGCTTTACTCTGTATCTAACCCCGTGCTGTACCTGTCCTGGGAGTGTGTCATGGGGACAGTGTAGAGGGACCTTTTCTCTGTATCTAACCCCGTGCTGTTTCTGTCCTGGGAGTGTTTGATGGAACAGTGAAGTGGGAGATTTACTCTGTATCTAACCACTTCCTGTATCTGTCCTGGGAGTGTTTGATGGAAACAGTGTAGAGGGAGCTTTACTCTGTATCTAACCCCGTGCTGTATCTGTCCTGGGAGTGTTTGATGGGAACAGTGTAGAGAGAGCTTTACTCTGTATCGAACTCTGTGCTGTACCTGTACCTTTCCTGGGAGTGTTTGATGGGATCAGTGTCGAGGGAGCTTTACTTTGCATCTAATCCCGTGTTTCAGTTACTGATAGACTGTAGAGGAAGATCAGGTCACACACACGCTCTCCTTACACACTCTCAGGCACACACACACACACATGCTCTCTCTGTCTCTCACACACACATACACTATCTCTTACGCACTCTCTCTCTCACACACATGCTCTTTCGCTCTGTCACACACACTTTCTCTCTCACACATACTCTCTCTCTCTCACACATACACTCTCTCTCAAACACACACACTCTCTCTCACACACACACTCCCTCTCACACACACACTCCCTCTCACACACACACTCCCTCTCACACACACACTCCCCCTCACACACACACTCCCTCTCACACACACACTCCCTCTCACACACACACTCCCCCTCACACACACACTCCCTCTCACACACATACACTCCCTCTCACACACACACTCTCTCTCACACACACACTCCCTCTCACACACACACTCCCTCTCACACACACACTCCCTCTCACACACACACTCCCTCTCACACACACACGCCCTCTCACACACACACTCTCTCTCACACACACACTCCCTCTCACACACACACTCTCTCTCACACACACACTCCCTCTCACACACACACTCTCTCTCACACACACACTCCCTCTCACACACACACACTCCCTCTCACACACACACACTCCCTCTCACACACACACTCCCCCTCACACACACACTCCCTCTCACACACACACTCCCCCTCACACACACACTCCCTCTCACACACATACACTCCCTCTCACACACACACTCTCTCTCACACACACACTCCCTCTCACACACACACTCCCTCTCACACACACACTCCCTCTCACACACACACTCCCTCTCACACACACACTCCCTCTCACACACACACTCCCTCTCACACACACACTCCCTCTCACACACACACTCCCTCTCACACACACACTCCCTCTCACACACACACTCTCTCTCACACACACACTCTCTCTCACACACAGACTCTCTCTCACACACAGACTCTCTCTCACACACACACTCTCTCTCGCACACACACTCTCTCTCGCACACACACTGTCTCATACACACACACGCACTCTCTCACGCGCTCGCTCTCTCTTGTACACGCTCTCTCTCACACACACGCTCTCTCTCTCGCACACGCTCTCTCTCTCGCACACACTCTCTCACACACACTCTCTCTCTCTCACACACACACTCTCTCTCACACACACTTTCTCTCCCGTGCTGTACCTGTCCTGGGTGTGTTTGATGTGCACAATGTGGAGGCAGCTTTTCCTTTAATCTAGCACCATGCTGTATCTGTCATTGGATTATTTGGTGGGGACAGTGTATAGGGAGCTTCACTCTGTATCTAAACCTGTGCTGTACCTGTCCTGGGTGTGTTTGATGGGGACAGTGTAGAGGGAGCTTTACTCTGTATCTAACCCCGTGCTGTACCTGTCCTGGGAGTGTTTGATGGGGGACAGTGTAGAGGGAGCTTCACTCTGTATCTAAACACGTGCTGTACCTGTCCTGGGTGTGTTTGATGGGGACATTGTCGAGGGAGCTTCACTCTGTATCTTAACCCGTGCTGTACATGTCCTGGGAGTGTTTGATGGGGACAGTGGAGAGGGAGATCTACTCTGTATCTAACCCCATGCTGTACCTGTCCTGGGAGTGTTTCATGGGGACAGTGTTGAGGGAGCTTTCCTCTCTATCTAATCCCGTGCTGTACCTGTCCTTGGTTTGTCTGATGGGGATATTGTGGAGGGAGCTTTACTCTGTATCTAACCCCGTGCTGTACCTGTCCTGGGTGTGTTGGATGGGGACAGTGTAGAGGGAGGTTTACTCTGTATCTCAACCCGTGCTGTACATGTCCTGGGAGTGTTTGATGGGGATAGTGTAGAGGGAGCTTTACTCTATATCTAACCCCGTGCTGTATCTGTTCTGGGACTGTTTGATGGGGACTGTACAGTGAGCTTTACTCTGTATCTAACCCCATGCTGTACCTGTTCTGGGAGTGTTTGATGGGGACAGTGTAGAGGAACCTTTATTCTGTACCTAACCCCGTGTTGTGCTTGCTGTACCTGTCTTGGGAGTGTTTGATGGGGACAGTGTAGTGGGAGGTTTACTCTGTATCTAACCCGTGCTGTACCTGTCCTGGGAGTGTTTGATGGGGACAGTGTAGAGGGAGCTTTACTCTGTATCGAACCCCGTGCTGTACCTGTCTTGGGAGTGTTTGATGGGGACAGTGTAGTGGGAGCTTTACTCTGCATCTAACCCCGTGCTGTAGCTGTCCTGTTAGTGTTTGATGGGGACAGTGTAGAGGGAGCTTTACTCTGTATCGAACCCCGTGCTGTATCTGTCCTGGGAGTGTTTGATGGGGATAGTGTAGAGGGAGCTTTACTCTGTATCTACACCCATGCTGTATCTGCCCTGGGAGTGTTTGATGGGGACAGTATGGAGGGAGCTTTACTCTGTATCGAACTCTTTGCTGTGTCTGTCCTGGGAGTGTTTGATGGGGACACTGTAGAGGGAGCTTTACTCTGTATGTAACCCCGTGCTGTATCTGTCCTGGGTGTGTTTGATGGGGACAGTGTACAGCGAGCTTTACTCTGTATCTAACCCCGTGCTGTATCTGTCCTGAGTGTGTTTGGTGGGGACAGTGTCGAGGGAGCTTTACTCTGTATCTAACCCCGTGCTGTATCTGTCCTGAGTGTGTTTGGTGGGGACAGTGTCGAGGAAGGTTTTCTCTGCATCGAAATACTTGAGGTATCCACTCTTCGATCGCTTCAATGTGGGAACAAACAGGGATCTAATTTTATCCAGCAATTGGATGGAGCTCTTGGGGCTAAAGTGGGATCAGGATGTTGAATTTGATGATCAGCCATGATCATAATGAATGTTGGAGCAGGCTGGAAGGGCCGAATGGCCTCCTCCTGCTTCTAGTTTGTGTGTTTATAAATGATGAAAAGGCAGCAGCAGTGGGAGTTCAATATGTGTGGATATTTCACAGCTGTATTCACACAATACACACAGCAATGTCGCTGATATCTTGGAAATGCTGCAAATGTTGTCAAACACAATACGCAGGGCACCTTAATGTTGCAATGTTACTCCCAAACTGTCATCCCACAGGGTCAACATTTCTGTACAATGTGAGTGAATCGTAAGTTAATATAGTTCAGTTTCAATGTTTAAAATAACCAGTCACTTTTCTGTGGCTGCTTTGGGAATGTCAGTGGAATGTAGTTTACAGTAACGTGTGAACAATTGTATTGGGGAATAATTGGAAGCAGTTTCCATTGAGAGCTTCCTGCATTCTGGAAATGTGTGTGATCTATTCAGAGATTGGAAATGATGGATGAATAAAGATACAGTTCTTTGTTACTGACATTAGATTGTGACCCTTGAAGTTTCACCAGTTCCATGTGCTGAGAGAAAGGAATGATTAAGCAACATCCAGCATTCAAATTCTTCAGAGAAGTTTAAAAGGCATTGAAAGACTGAATACACAAACTCTGAGACAGACAGACACAACTGTATCCACAGCTTAAACTTCATGTTTGAATCTGCGGGGATGAGATCATGGTTAGAATAAACAAGAGTCCACTCTGGGATGCTGAGCAATTTGAGTTCTGTTTTTCCTAAAAAGTCAATCTAAAAATTTGCAATTAAAAATTCCTTGGACAGAGCAGAGGGGATTTTACTCTGTGTGTTGTGTTTGGGTTGGAAGTGTTTTCTGAGCAGGGTGGTACAATGGCACAGTGGTTGGCACTGCTGCCTCACAGCGTCAGGAACACGGGTTCAATTCCAGCCTCGGGTGACTGTCTGTGTGGAGTTTACACATTCTCCCCGTGTCTGCGTGGGTTTCCTCCGGGTGCCCCGGTTTCCTCCCACACTCCAAAGGTGTGCGGTTTAGGTTAATTGGCCATGCTAAATTGCCCCTTAGTGTCCAGGGATGTGTAGGTTCGGGGAATTAGCTCTGGTAAATGCATGGCGTTATGCGGATAGATGCTCTTTCGGAGAGTCAGTACAGACCCGATAGGCTGAATGGCCTCCTTCTGCACTGTGGTGATTGTATGGTTTTTGTGTCGATGAAGATTTACTCTGAAACACTGGGATTGAGGTTAAGGAGTGATTTAATGAAACCCTTCAAAATAATAAGTGAAATGGAGAGGGTTAATAAAGAAGAAAGCTAAAAGCAAAATACTGCAGATGCAGGAATCATGGGTGGCACAGAGGTTAGCACTGCTGCCTCAGAGCGCCAGGGACCCAGGGTCGATTCCAGGCTTGGGTCACTGTCTGTGCGGAGTCTGTACATTCTCCCCGTGTCTGCGTGGGTTTCCTCCGCCTGCTCCACTTTCCCCCCACAGTTCGAAAGACACGATGGTTAGGGTGCATTGGCCATGCTAAATTCTCCCTCAGTGTCGCCGAACAGGCGCTGAAACAAAAACAGAAAATCTCAGCAGGTTTTAATGCAGTGAAACGCATTAAACAGCATCTGTGGAGAGGGAATAGAGCCAATGTTTCGAGTCAGGATGACCCACAGATGCTGATAAAGAGGAACATTTTCTGCTGGTTGGGGAGTCCAGGACTTGGGGACATTTGATTTTAGACAATGTTTGGTATTTTAGACTTTTAGGAGTGAAATGAAGAAACACTTTGCCACGTGGAACTTACAAAGAAACATAGAAAATAGGAACAGGTGGAGGCCATTCAGCCCTTCCATCCTGCTCCGCCATCCATTGTGACCATGGCTGATCATGGTTTCCTCCGGGTGCTCCGGTTTCCTCCCACAGTCAAAAGATGCCCAGGTTGGTTGATTGGCCGTGACAAATTGACCCTAGTTTCGGGGGGGATCAGCAGGGTAAATGTGTGGTGTTACGGGGATAGGGTGGGATTATTGTCGGTGCAGTCTCGATGGGCCGAATGGTCTCCTCCTGTTCCTATTTGCGACGTTTTTTTGTAAGTGTCAGGTACAATCTGCGACTGTACATCTTGTGTGTGTCTCAGTGTCAGCTCTGAAACCTGTACAGCACAATCCCATCCTGTTTCAGTCCCAGCCTGCCTCTGTATCTGTATCTCTCCCTCTGAAATTAGCTTGTCCTTTTCCTGAATAAGACTGACTACATTTCCAAAGGGCTGGATTCATACAATATAAACAGCAAGCTTTCTTCAAACGATGGTTTGCAAATGTTGGTGAGCTCAGTACACGTGGTACATTAATGTTACAATGAGATAGAATCTGTATTCAGACAACTGTCACCCCAGAGGCTCCAAACTTCACCGTGTTAACATTCTGACCAAACACTAAAGCTTTCCATAAAGCAAGGCTGACAAATCCCAATCCTCCTTTTCCGATGCACTCTGACTGATATATTTCTCTCACTCACTATCTCTCGGTCCCCCTCTTGATCTCTGTCACTCCCTTTTTCTCACTCACTCAGTCTGTGTTTTCTCTGAATCTCTCTCTCTCTCCCTCTGAGAATCTGGAATGAAACATCAGTCAGCTTTTTTAGGTTTGTTCACAGTGAGCAATTTTCTTCAATGCTTTCTCAGATAGGGAGAGCAAAACTGTCCACAATACTCCAGGTGTGGTCTCACTGAGGCCCTGTCCAGCTGCAGTAAGACATCCTTGCTCCTGGACTCACATCCTCTTGCAAAGAAGGACAACATCCCATTGGTCTTCCTAACTGCTTGCTTTCCTGCAAGCTCACTTCCAGTGACTGGTGTATAAGGACATCCAGGTCCCTTTGTACACCATCATTCCCAATCTATCACCATTTAACCTATACTCTGCCATTCTGTTTCTCCGTTCAAAGTGGATAACATCACATTTATCCACATGTGTGGTGTGTGAGTTTGTGTACAAATACAGTCAAACTAAGACACAAACTGGGGCTTTAACCACACACACAGTGTTGTGTACAGTTTTATCCTCTTACCTAAGGAAATACATTCTTGTTGAGAGACTTCAATGACGTTTCACTGCATTAATTCCAGGGGTGGAGGGAGTGTCCCCTGAGGAAAGATTCAATAGACTGGACTTTTATTTTATGCACTTTGGAAGAATGAGAGGTGATCTCATTCAAACTCAGAGAGTTCTTACAGGGCCCAGCGGGGTAGAGACATAAAGATTTACACATTGGAAACAAGCCCTTTGGCCAAACTTGTCCATGCCACCCAGATTTTACCATTAAGCTAGTACCATTTGCCTGTTTGACATATATCCCTCCATACCAATCTTCCCAATATAACTGTCTAAATGCTTTCTAAAATATAAAATTGTACCCGCCGCTACTACGACCTCTGGCAGCTTGTTCCAATTCCTCACCACCCTCTGTGTGAAAAGAATTGCCCTCTGGACCCTCTCCTCTCTCACCTTAAACCTGTGCCCTCTAGTTTTAGACTCCTCTCCCTTTTGGAAAAGATGTTGACGAGCTTATCAAAGGACAACGAAAATTACAGCACAGGAACAGTCCCTTCGGCCCTCCAAGCCTGCACCGACCATGCTGCCTGACTGAACTAAAACCCCCTACCCTTCCGGGGACCGTATCCCTCTATTCCCATCCTATTCATGTATTTGTCCAGACACTCCGTAAAGCTCACGATTGTGTCTGCTTCCACTACCTCCCCGGCAGTGAGTTCCAGGCACCCACCACCCTCTGTGTAAAAAACATGCCTCGTACATCTCCTTTAAACCTTGCCTCTCGCACCTGAAACTTATGCCCCCGAGTAATTGACTCTTCGACCCAGAGAAAAAGCTTCTGACTATCCACTCTGTCCATGCCCCTCATAATGTTGTGGACTTCTACCAGTTCACCCCTCAACCTCTGTCGTTCCAATGAGAACAAATCAAGTTTCTCCAACCTCTCCTCATTGCTAATGCCCTCCATACCAGGCAACATCCTGGTAAATCTTTTCTGAATCCTCTCCAAAGCCTCCACATTTTTCTCGTAGTGTGTCGACCAGAATTGAACACTATATTCCAAGTGCGGATTAACTGAGGTTCTATAAAGCTGCTATATTTATGCCTCATTATTTTATAGACCTCTATAGGACCACGCCTGAGTCAACTCAAGGACAAAAAGTCCCAGACTATCCAGCCTCTCATTATAACTCAAACCATCATGACCCTGTAGCATCCCAGTAATTCTTTTCTGCGCACTTTCTGGTTTAATAATATCCTTTCTATAATAGGGTGACCAAAACAATACACAGCATTCCAAGTGTGGTCTTACCAATGCCTTGTATAACTTCAACAAGACGTCCCAACTCCTGTATTCAATGTTCTGACCAATGAAACCAAGCATGTGGAATGCCTTCTTCACCACTCTATCCACCTGTGACTCCACTTTCAAGGAGCTATCAATCTGTACCCCGAGATCTCTTTGTTCTGTAACTCTCACCAACACCCTACCATTAACTGAGTAAGTCCTGCGTTGGTTCAATCCACCAAAATGCATCACCTCGCATTTATCTAAATTAAACTCCATCTGCCATTCATCAGCCCACTGGCCCAATTGATCAAGATCCCGTTGCAATCCTAGATAACCTTCTTCACTGTCCACTATGCCATAAATGTTGGTGTCATTTGCAAACGTACGAACCATGCCTCCTAAATTCTCATCCAAATCATTAATATAAATGACAAATAACAGTGGACCCAGCACCGATCCCTGAGGCACCCCGCTGGTCACAGGCCTCCAGTTTGACAAAAAAACAACCCTCTACAACAACCTTCTGTCATCAAGCCTATTTTATATCAATTTGGCTACCTCACCCTGGATCCCGTGAGATTTAACCAAATCCTGTCTGCTTTTGTTTTGAAATGTTTACATTTTTAAACACTGAAACCTCTTGCCCTTGTTGGGAATATCAGTGCGGTTTGAGAAAAGCAAACACTGATCCCACACTCAACAGCCCCCAACACAGGACTGAGCAGAGAGTGTGAAATGTGACTGGTGTGAGTGTGGATTGTCTTTTAAAAGTGGGTAAGAAACACTCCCCCATTTTCAAATCTTTACCTTGCTTATGGAGTGTCTCGGACTCCCCTGACACTCACTATCCATCTGAATTAATCTCTATTCCTCACTGTCTAACTGTTACTCTCTGCATTGCTCCCTCTCCCTATCTCTCTGTTACTCTGCATCGCTCCATCTCTCTCTCTCTTCCTCTCTCTCTCTATCCCTCTCATCCACCATGTTGTTTATCGTTAAGGGGTCTAATCACGGAGAATTCAAACACTCTTTCTGTTTCTGTCTTGGCAGAATTAGCAACATGAGTGGAGATTTCAAGACTGGATTCACACAATACAGACAGAACGCTGGTGAGCTCAGTACACGTGGTACCTGAATGTTACAATAAGATAGAATCTGTATTCAGACAACTGTCACCCCACAGGGTCCAAACTTCTCCGTGTTAATTTGATTTGATTTGATTGATTTGTATTGGGATGCAGTGAAAAGTATTGTTTCTTGTGCGCTATACAGACAAAACATTCCGTACGTAGAGTACACAGGGAGAAGGAGAGGAAAGGGTGCAGAATATCGTGTTGCAGTTACCGATAGGGTGTAGAGAAAGATCAGCTCACACACACACTCTCTCTTACACACTCTCAGACACACACACAAACTCTCAGACACACACATAATCTCAGACACACACATAATCTCACACACACACACACACTCTCACACACACACTCTCTCTCTCACACACACACACTGTCACACACACTCTTTCACGCTCACACACTCTCTAACACATGCACTCTCTCACACAGACACACTCACACCCACACATACACGCGCTCTTTCTCTCACACACAAGACTCTCTCTCATACACACGCGCACTCTTATGCACTCACACATACACACGCTCTCTCTCTCACACACACACTCTCTCTCACACACGTACTCTCTCTCTCACACACACACTCTCTCTCACACACGTACTCTCTCTCTCACACACACACTCACACACTCTTTTATGCTCACACACTCTCTCATGCACTCTCTCACATATACACTCTCTCTCTCACACACACACACACACTCACACACAGTCTCTCTCTCTCGCACACTCTCTGTCTCTCTCTAACACTGTCTCTCAAACATTCCCTCTCTCTCTCACACACACACAAACACACACATATTCTCTCTCACTCACACACAATGATGGGGACAGTGTAGAGGGAACTTTACTCTGTATCTAACCCCGTGCTGTACCTGTCCTGGGAGTGTTTGATGGCGTCAGTGTCGAGGGAGCTTTACTCTGTATCTAACCCCGTGCTGTACCTGTCCTGGGAATGTTTGATGCAGAGAGTGTAGAGGGAACTTTACTCTGTATCTAACCCTGTGCTGTACCTGTCCTGGGAGTGTTTGATGGGGACAGTGTAGAGGGAACTTTACTTTGCATCTAACCCCGTGCTGTACCTGTCCTGGGTGTGTTTGGTGGGGACAGTGCAGAGGGAGCTTTACTCTGTATCTAAAACTGTGCTGTACCTGTCCTGGGAGTGTGTGATGCGGACAGTGCAGAGGGAGCTTTACTCTGTATCTAACCCTGTGTTGTACCTGTCCTGGGAGTGTTTGATGGGGACAGTGTAGAGGGAACTTTACTCTGTATCTAACCCCGTGCTGTACCTTTCCTGGGAGTGTTTGATGGGGACAGTGTAGAGGGAACTTTACTTTGCATCTAACCCCGTGCTGTATCTGTCCTGGGAGTGTTTGATGGGGACAGTGTAGAGGGAGCTTTACTCTGTATCTAACCCCGTGCTGTACCAGTCCAGGGAGTGTGTGATGCGGACAGTGTAGAGGGAACTTTACCCTGTACCGAGCCCATGCTGTCCTTGTCCTGGGAGTGATTGATGGGGACAGTGTAGATGGAACTTTACTTTGTATCTAACCCCGTGCTGTACCTGTCCTGGGAGTGTTTGATGGGGACAGTGTAGAGGGAGCTTTACTCTGTATCTAACTTTGAACTGCACCTGTCCTGGGAGTGTTTGATGGGTGCCAGTGTCGAGGGAGCTTTATTCTGCATCTAACCCCATGCTGTACCTGTCCTGGGAGTGTTTGATGGCGTCAGTGTAGAGGGAGCTTTACTCTGTATCTAACCCCGTGCTGTACCTGTCCTGGGAGTGTTTGATTGGGACAGTGTCGAGGGAGCTTTATTCTGTATCTAACTCCATGCTGTACCTGTCTTGGGAGTGTTTGGTGGGGACAGTGCAGAGGGAGCTTTACTCTGTATCTAACCCCGTGCTGTACCTGTCCTGGGAGTGTTTGATGGGGACAGTGTAGAGGGAGCTTTACTCTGTATCTAACCCCGTGCTGTACCTGTCCTGGGAGTGTTTGATGGGGACAGTGTAGAGGGAGCTTTACTCTGTATCTAACCCCGTGCTGTACCTGTCCTGGGAGTGTTTGATGGGGACAGTGTAGAGGGAGCTTTACTCTGTATCTAACCCCGTGCTGTACCTGTCCTGGGAGTGTTTGATGGGGACAGTGTCGAGGGAGCTTTACTCTGTATCTATCCCCGTGCTGTGCCTGTCCTGGGAGTGTTTGATGGGGACAGTGTCGAGGGAGCTTTACTCTGTATCTAACTCCATGCTGTATCAATCCTGGGAGTGTTTTGATGTGGGAAAGTGCAGAGGGAGCTTTACTCTGTATCGAACCCCGTGCTGTACCTGTCCTGGGAGTGTTTGATGGGGACAGTGTAGAGGGAGCTTTACTCTGTATTTAACCCCGTGCTGTACCGTCCTGTGAGTGTTTGATGGGGACAGTGCAGAGGTAGCTTTACTCTGTATCTACCCCATGCTGTACCTGTCCTGCGAGTGTTTGATGGGGACAATTTCAAGGGAGCTTTACTCTGTATCTAACCCCGTGATGTACCTGTCCTGGATGTGTTTGATGGGGACAATGTAGAGGGAGCTTTACTCTGTATCTAGTCCCGTGCTGTACTGTCCAGGGAGTGTTTGATAGAGACAGTGTAGAGGGACCTTTACCCTGTACCTCGCCCATGCTGTACTTGTCCTGGAAGTGATTGATGGGGACAGGAGAGAGGGAGCTTTACTCTGTATCTAACCCTGTGCTGTACCTGTCCTGGGAGTGTTTGATGGGGACAGTGTAGAGGGAACTTGACTCTGCATCAAACCCCGTGCTGTGCTGTCCAGGGAGTGTTTGATAGGGACAGTGTAGAGGGAGCTTTACTCTGTATCTAAACCCGTGCTGTACCTGTCCTGGGAGTGTTTGATGGGGACAGTGTAGAGGGACCTTTCCTCTGTACCTAACCCCGTGCTGTACCTGTCCTGGGAGTGTTTGATGGGGACAGTGTAGAGGGAGCTTTACTCTGTATCTAACCCCGTGCTCTTCCTGTCCTGGTCGTGTTTGATGTGGACAGTGTCGAGGGAGCTTTACTCTGTACCTGTCCTGCGAGTGTTTGATGGGGGACAGTGCAGAGGGAGCTTTACTCTGTATCTAACCCCGTGCTGTACCTGTCCTGTGAGTGTTTGATGGGGACAGTGCAGAGGGAGCTTTACTCTGCATCAAAGCCCGTGCTGTACTGTCCAGGGAGTGTTTGGTAGGGACAGTGTCGAGGGAGCTTTACTCTGTACCTAACCCCGTGCTGTACCTGTCCTGGGAGTGTTTGATGGGGACAGTATAGAGGGAGCTTTACTCTGTATCTAACACCGTGCTGTACCTGTCCTGGGAGTGTTTTTTGGGGACAGTGTCGAGGGAGCTTTACTCTGTGTCTAACTCCATGCTGTATCAATCCTGGGAGTGTTTTGATTTGGGAAAGTGCAGAGGGAGCTTTACTCTGTATCTAACCCCGTGCTGTACCTGTCCTGGGAGTGTTTGATGGGGACAATTTCAAGGGAGCTTTACTCTGTATCTAACCCCGTGCTGTACCTGTCCTGGGAGTGTTTGATGGGGACAGTGTAGAGGGAGCTTTACTCTGTATTTAACCCCGTGCTGTACCTGTCCTGGGAGTGTTTGATGGGGACAGTGTAGAGGGACCTTTACCCTGTACCTCGCCCATGCTGTACTTGTCCTGGAAATGATTGATGGGGACAGGAGAGAGGGAGCTTTACTCTGTATCTAACCCCGTGCTGTACCTGTCCTGGGAGTGTTTGATGGGGACAGTGTAGAGGGAACTTGACTCTGCATCAAACCCCGTGCTGTGCTGTCCAGGGAGTGTTTGATAGGGACAGTGTAGAGGGAGCTTTACTCTGTATCTAAACCCGTGCTGTACCTGTCCTGGGAGTGTTTGATGGGGACAGTGTAGAGGGACCTTTCCTCTGTACCTAACCCCGTGCTGTACCTGTCCTGGGAGTGTTTGATGGGGACAGTGTAGAGGGAGCTTTACTCTGTATCTAACCCCGTGCTCTTCCTGTCCTGGTCGTGTTTGATGTGGACAGTGTCGAGGGAGCTTTACTCTGTACCTGTCCTGCGAGTGTTTGATGGGGGACAGTGCAGAGGGAGCTTTACTCTGTATCTAACCCCGTGCTGTACCTGTCCTGTGAGTGTTTGATGGGGACAGTGCAGAGGGAGCTTTACTCTGCATCAAAGCCCGTGCTGTACTGTCCAGGGAGTGTTTGGTAGGGACAGTGTCGAGGGAGCTTTACTCTGTACCTAACCCCGTGCTGTACCTGTCCTGGGAGTGTTTGATGGGGACAGTATAGAGGGAGCTTTACTCTGTATCTAACACCGTGCTGTACCTGTCCTGGGAGTGTTTTTTGGGGACAGTGTCGAGGGAGCTTTACTCTGTGTCTAACTCCATGCTGTATCAATCCTGGGAGTGTTTTGATTTGGGAAAGTGCAGAGGGAGCTTTACTCTGTATCTAACCCCGTGCTGTACCTGTCCTGGGAGTGTTTGATGGGGACAATTTCAAGGGAGCTTTACTCTGTATCTAACCCCGTGCTGTACCTGTCCTGGGAGTGTTTGATGGGGACAGTGTAGAGGGAGCTTTACTCTGTATTTAACCCCGTGCTGTACCTGTCCTGGGAGTGTTTGATGGGGACAGTGTAGAGGGACCTTTACCCTGTACCTCGCCCATGCTGTACTTGTCCTGGAAATGATTGATGGGGACAGGAGAGAGGGAGCTTTACTCTGTATCTAACCCCGTGCTGTACCTGTCCTGGGAGTGTTTGATGGGGACAGTGTAGAGGGAACTTGACTCTGCATCAAACCCCGTGCTGTGCTGTCCAGGGAGTGTTTGATAGGGACAGTGTAGAGGGAGCTTTACTCTGTATCTAAACCCGTGCTGTACCTGTCCTGGAAGTGTTTGATGGGGACAGTGTAGAGGGACCTTTCCTCTGTACCTAACCCCGTGCTGTACCTGTCCTGGGAGTGTTTGATGGGGACAGTGTAGAGGGAGCTTTACTCTGTATCTAACCCCGTGCTCTTCCTGTCCTGGTCGTGTTTGATGTGGACAGTGTCGAGGGAGCTTTACTCTGTACCTGTCCTGCGAGTGTTTGATGGGGGACAGTGCAGAGGGAGCTTTACTCTGTATCTAACCCCGTGCTGTACCTGTCCTGTGAGTGTTTGATGGGGACAGTGCAGAGGGAGCTTTACTCTGCATCAAAGCCCGTGCTGTACTGTCCAGGGAGTGTTTGGTAGGGACAGTGTCGAGGGAGCTTTACTCTGTACCTAACCCCGTGCTGTACCTGTCCTGGGAGTGTTTGATGGGGACAGTATAGAGGGAGCTTTACTCTGTATCTAACACCGTGCTGTACCTGTCCTGGGAGTGTTTTTTGGGGACAGTGTCGAGGGAGCTTTACTCTGTGTCTAACTCCATGCTGTATCAATCCTGGGAGTGTTTTGATTTGGGAAAGTGCAGAGGGAGCTTTACTCTGTATCTAACCCCGTGCTGTACCTGTCCTGGGAGTGTTTGATGGGGACAATTTCAAGGGAGCTTTACTCTGTATCTAACCCCGTGCTGTACCTGTCCTGGGAGTGTTTGATGGGGACAGTGTAGAGGGAGCTTTACTCTGTATTTAACCCCGTGCTGTACCTGTCCTGGGAGTGTTTGATGGGGACAGTGTAGAGGGACCTTTACCCTGTACCTCGCCCATGCTGTACTTGTCCTGGAAATGATTGATGGGGACAGGAGAGAGGGAGCTTTACTCTGTATCTAACCCCGTGCTGTACCTGTCCTGGGAGTGTTTGATGGGGACAGTGTAGAGGGAACTTGACTCTGCATCAAACCCCGTGCTGTGCTGTCCAGGGAGTGTTTGATGGGGACAGTGTAGAGGGAGCTTTACTCTGTACCTAACCCCGTGCTGTACCTGTCCTGTGAGTGTTTGATGGGGACAGTGCAGAGGGAGCTTTACTCTGCATCAAAGCCCGTGCTGTACTGTCCAGGGAGTGTTTGGTAGGGACAGTGTCGAGGGAGCTTTACTCTGTACCTAACCCCGTGCTGTACCTGTCCTGGGAGTGTTTGATGGGGACAGTATAGAGGGAGCTTTACTCTGTATCTAACCCCGTGCTGTACCTGTCCTGGGAGTGTTTTTTGGGGACAGTGTCGAGGGAGCTTTACTCTGTGTCTAACTCCATGCTGTATCAATCCTGGGAGTGTTTTGATGTGGGAAAGTGCAGAGGGAGCTTTACTCTGTATCTAACCCCGTGCTGTACCTGTCCTGGGAGTGTTTGATGGGGACAATTTCAAGGGAGCTTTACTCTGAATCTAACCCCGTGCTGTACCTGTCCTGGGAGTGTTTGATGGGGACAGTGTAGAGGGAGCTTTACTCTGTATTTAACCCCGTGCTGTACCTGTCCTGGGAGTGTTTGATGGGGACAGTGTTAAGGGACCTTTACCCTGTACCTCGCCCATGCTGTACTTGTCCTGGAAATGATTTATGGGGACAGGAGAGAGGGAGCTTTACTCTGTATCTAACCCCGTGCTGTACCTGTCCTGGGAGTGTTTGATGGGGACAGTGTAGAGGGAACTTGACTCTGCATCAAACCCCGTGCTGTGCTGTCCAGGGAGTGTTTGATGGGGACAGTGTAGAGGGAGCTTTACTCTGTACCTAACCCCGTGCTGTACCTGTCCTGGGAGTGTTTGATGGGGACAGTATAGAGGGAGCTTTACTCTGTATCTAAGCCCGTGCTCTTCCTGTCCTGGTCGTGTTTGATGTGGACAGTGTAGAGGGAGCATTACTCTGTACCTGTCCTGCGAGTGTTTGATGGGGGACAGTGCAGAGGGAGCTTTACTCTGTATCTAACCCCGTGCTGTACCTGTCCTGGGAGTGTTTGATGGGAACGTGCAGAGGGAGCTTTACTCTGTATCTAACCCTGTGCTGTACCTGTCCAGGGAGTGTTTGATGGGGACAGTGTAGAGGGAGCTTTACTCTGTATCTAACCTAGTGCTGTACCTGTCCTGGGAGTGTTTGATGGGGACAGTGTAGAGGGAGCTTTACTCTGTATCTAAACCCATGCTGTACCTGTCCTGGGAGTGTTTGATGGGGACAGTGTAGAGGGAGCTCTACTCTGTATCTAACCCCGTGCTGTACCTGTCCTGGGAGTGTTTGATGGGGACAGTGTAGAGGGAGCTTTACTCTGTATCTAACCCCGTGCTGTACCTGTCCAGGGAGTGTTTGATGTGGACAGTGCAGAGGGAGCTTTACTCTGTATCTAACCCTGTGCTGTACCTGTCCTGGGAGTGTGAAGCATCTTGGGATAATACTGTCCAAGGTGCTATATAAATGCAAGTTGTTGTTGTGTGTGTCTGAGTGTCAGCTTCTGTCCATGTCCAGGACACTGCAGGTAACAGAGAATGATTCACTCTGGTCTGCGATTGTACATCTCGTGTGTGTCTCAGTGTCAGCTCTGAAACATGTACAGCACTATCCCATCCTGTTTCTGTGTCTCTCTGCCTCTGTATCTGTATCTCTCCCTCTCGCTCCATCTCTCTCCCCATGACTGAAAGAAACTAGAGTTTCAATCCCACACTGGGATGCTGTTCAATGTGAGTTCAGTTTCCCAGAAATAAAAATCCTCAATTAAAAATTCCTTTGACACAGCAGAGGGAACTTTTCTCAAAGTGAATTTGCGGCTGTCTTGAATTTGAACCCAAGTTTTCAATATGGGGGTGGCACAGTGATGCAGGGGTTCGCACTGCTTCCTCACAGTGCCAGGGACCTGCCTTCAATTACCAGCATGGGTCACTTTCTGACTGGAGTTTGAACGTCCTTCCCGTGTTTGTGTGGGTTGCCTCCGGGTGCTCCGGTTTCATCCCACACTCCAAAGATAGAACAAAGAAAATTACAGCACGGTAACAGGTCTTTCGGCTCTCCAATCCTGCACCGACCATGCTGCCTGACTGAACTAAAACCCCCTACCCTTCCGGGGACCATATCCCTCCATTCCCATCTTATTCATGTCTTTGTCAAGACGCCCTTGAAAAGTCACTATCATATCCGTTTCCACTCCCTCCCCCGGCAACGAGTTCCAGGCACCCACCACCCTCTCTGTAACACAACTTTCCTCCCACATCTCCTTTAAACCTTGCCCCTCGCACCTTAAACCTATGCCCCCAAGTAATAACTCTTCCACCCTGGGAAAAATCTTCTGACTATCCACTCTGTCCATGCCCCTCATAATTTGGCAGACTTCTGTCAGGTGTACAGGTTAGGTGGATTGGCCAAGCTAAATTGTCCCTTAGTGTCAGGAGGATTAGCTGAGGTAAATGTATGGGATTATAGGGATGGGGCCTGGGTGGGATTGTGGTCAGTGCAGACTCGATGGGCCGAATGGCCTCCTGCACTGCAGGATTCTATGAACCCTGTTCTGTATTTGGTTTGGGATTGTTTGTTGAAAAGTGTAGTTGAAGTGTTACTCTGTAATGCTGGAATTTAGGCTACGGCATGATTGGATCAAACACTTCAAGATAATAAGGGGAATGGAGAGGACTGATAAAGAACAACTTTTCCTGCTGGTTGGGGAGTCCAGGACTTGGGGACATTGGATTTCAAACAATGGTGAGGATTTTAGACTTGTAGGAGTGGAATTCAGAAACACTTTGCCACACCAGCTGTGATATTAGTTTGGAACTACCTTCTATAATTCGCAGTTGATGCTCAGTCGCTTATTAATGTTTAAATCTGAGGTTGATAGATTATATTTTTATACAGGAGAAGCAATTTAAAATCAATGGGTCAATGTTAAAATGGATGCAGGAACAGAGGGACCTGGGCTTTCAGTTCATTTTTACATCTTAAAGATTCAACCTGGTGCTCAGAATCTGTCAGTTGAATCTACTTTTCCCGCCTGATAAAGTGTCAACAATTGTGTTGGGGAATGTGACAAAAGGTGACATTCCTGCACAGTGGGGTTGGGAGGTTGTTTGAAAGGAGATTCAGATTGTATCAGAAAGCGTCAATTAGATTGTGTCTCGTTGCAGAAGGTGCATATTTCACAGGAAATGCCCCGAGATAAAGATTAGTTTCACCGGTGTCTGAGTAACTTTCAAAGTCTGCAGACGCATGAAGGGGGCAGAGATATTGTAATATTCAGAGCAGGAGATGGGGGACAATCACAGAATTGAAGATGTGAGGCCATCTCCTGTTTCCGAATGTCAGTGTTTAGCTTTTAAACTTTAGTCCTGTGCTAATAATTCCAAGTTTGCAATCCCACACTTTGCTGTTGTGAATTAGAGTTGTGAATTTTCTGAAATTGGTTGTGTAATAAAACTCGGTGCAGGATGCAATGATTCCCATTCTGCCTGCTGCTGCAAAGCCCCCGTGTCTGTCTCAGTTTCATCGTATTTATCAATGATTTGAGATCCTAGAATCATAGAATCCCTAAAGGGCAGACCATTCGGCCCATCGGGTCTGCATCGACCACAATCCCACCCAGGCCCGATTCCCGTAACCCCATATATTTACCCTGTTAATCCCCTGACACTAAGGTCAATTTATCATGGCCAATCCACCTTACCCGCACATGTTTGGACTGTGGGAGGAAACTGGAGCACCCGGAGGAAACCCACGCAGACACTGGGAGAACTCTACACTGACAGCGAGCTGAGGCTGGAATTGAACCTGGGTTCTTGGCGCTGTGCTAACCACTGTGCCACCATGCCGTTCATCATAGAATCCCTAAAGTGCAGAAGGAGGTCCTTTGGTCCATCAAGCCTGCCCCCGACAACAATACCACCCGGGCCTGAATCCCCCTAACACTAAGGGGCAATTGAGCACGGCCAATTAACCTCACCCGCATATCTTTGGAGTGTGGGAGGAAACCAGAGCACCCGGAGGAAACCCACGCAGACACTGGGAGAACGTACAAACTCCACACAGACAGTCACCCGAGGCTGGAATTGAACATGGGTCCTTGGTGCTGTGGGGGAGCAGTGCTAACCACTGTGCCATCATGTCGCCTGGTGATGAGACAGAAAGTTTGCTACATTTCACAGAAATAGGCAGCATTTTAAGTCTTACAGCCAGAAGCTTCAAATGGCAAAGAGGTATTCCACAGCATAAGAGGCCATTCAGCTCATTGAGTCTGCACAGACTGGATGACAGAGTATCTTACCCAGGCCCTCACCCCACCCTATCCCCATAACCCCATTGCTAATCCATCTAATCTATATATCTTGCGAGTGTGGAAGGTAACCAGAGCACCCGGAGGAAACCCACGCAGACACGGGGAGAATGTGCAAACTCCACACAGTCACCCGAGGCTGGAATTGAACCCGGGTCCCTGGCGCTGTGAGGCAGCAGTACGAACCACTGTGCCACCGTGCCGCCCTAAAGTAAAATGTCTTAACTGAATGGTTCAAAGAGAGAAAGATGGATTTCATTGGAGACAATTGTGTGGTCACCCACTTTAAAAAGGATAGAACAGATTGCTTTATGAATGGGGAAAGGCTGGAAAGAGTGGAGGCCCAAAGAGACTTGGGGCGGTCACATCAACATAGAAAATAGGAGGAGGAAGAGGCCATTCAGCCCTTCGAGCCTGACCCACCATTCAACACTATCATGGCCGATCCTCTGTCTCAATGCCATACCCCAGCGCCCTCCCCATACACCTCGACACCTTTAGAGTGTAGAATTCTATCTCTTTCCTCCTTAAATATATTCAGTGACTTGGTCTCCACAGCTTTCTGTGGGAGAGAATTCCACAGGTTCACCACCCTCTGAGTGAAGAGGTTTCCCCTCATCTCAGTCCCAAATGGCCTCCCCCGTATCCTGAGACTGTGACCCCTTGTTCCAGACACCCCCAGCCGGAGGAAACAATATCCCTGTATCCAGCCTGTCCAGCACTGTCAGAATTTTATACCTTTCAATTAGATCCCCTCTCACTCTTCTCCATTCCAGTGAATACAGGCCCAGCCGACCCAATCTCCCCTCAGACATCAATGCTGCCATCCCAGGAATCAGTCTGGTGAACATTCACTGCTCTCCCTCTGTGGCAAGTACATCCTTCCTCAGATAAGGAGAGGAACACTGTACACAAGACTCCAGGTGTGGTCTCACCGAGGCCCTCTCCAGCTGCAGTAAGACATCCTTGCTCTTCTACTCCAATCCTCTTGCAATGAAGGACAACATCCCATTGGTCGTCCTAACTGCTTGCTGTAGCTGCATGCTTGCTTTCAGTGACTGGTGTTCTCAGATACCCAGGTCCCTTTGTACAACATTTCCCAATCTATCACCATTCAACTAATACTCTGCCATTCTCTTCCTCCGGCCAAAGTGGATAACGTCACATTTATCCACATTATTCTGCATCTGCCATGTATTTCCCCACTCACTCAACTTGTCTAAATCACCCCGAAGCCTCTTCACATCCTCCTCATCACTCACATTCCCACCAAGTTTCGTCTCATCAGCAAACTTGAGAATATTACGTTTGGTTCCCTCATCCAAATCACTGATGTGTTTTGTGAATAGCTGGGACCCAAGAACTGACCCCTGCGGGACCCCACTCGTCACTGCCTGTTACTTAGAAAAAGATTCATTTATTCCTGTCTGTGCGGAGTCCGCATGTTCTCCCTGTGTCTGCGTGGGTTTCCTCCGGATGCTCCGGTTTCCTCCCTCAGTCTGAAAGATGTGCTGTTTAGGGTGCATTGGCCATGCTAAATTCTCCCTCAGTGTTACCCGAAAAGGCGCCGGAGGTTGGTGACTAAGGGATTTTCACAGTAACTTCATTACCGTGTTAATGTAAGCCGACTTGTGACACTAATACATAAACTTCTAAACTTCTTTCAATTCTAAATTAGGAAGCACTTCTTCACACGAGATGTGGTTAAAGTTTGGTACTGTCTTCTGTAAATGAGCCCTCCCTATATCCCCCAGTCCCACCATCCTCTGATATCTGTTTTCCTTTAATCCTGGCTCCCTGACCATTCCCCATTTTAATCCTTTCACCATTGGGGTCTGCAGTTCACTGTGTGGCTCCAACTCTGGAATTCCTTCCCAAAACTCTCTGTCTTCATACCTCCCTTTCCACCATTCAGACACTTCCTCAAAACAACCCCTTTTTGACCAGATCTTTGGGGCAATTCTTTTGTCCCTAAACTCGCCTGTGACTCGGCTTCTAATTTTTCACTCCAGGCTCCTGTGAAGCATCTGAGGACGTTTCTGTTCAAGGTGCTATATCAATGCAGGTTGTTGTTTTATGTGTCTGAGTGTCAGTTTCTCTCAATGTCCAGGACACTGCAGGTAACAGAGAATGATTCATTCCCCACTCAACCATTACCATCAAGCCACGGGGTCAACCTGGCATCCCTTAAAAATGAGGTGTCAACCTGGTGAAGCTCCCAAACAGGAGCGGGCAGCACGGTGGCACCAGTGGTTAGCACTGCTGTATCACAGCACCAGGGACACAAGTTCATATCCAGCCTCGGGTCACTATCTGCATGGGTTTCCTCCGAGTGCCGCTCTTCCTTCTCTCAGCCCAACGATGTGCGGGTTCGGTGGATTGGCCATGCTAACTTTCCCCATAGTCTTAGGGGGATTAGCAGGGTAAATACTTTGACTTGATTAATTATTTTGATTTGATTTATTATTATCATATTAGTATACAGTGAAAAGTCTTGTTTCTTGCGCGCTATGATAATCCTCTTGCAATTAAGGCCAACATGGGTGTCACAGTGGTTAGCTCTGCTGCCTCACAGTGCAACGGACCCGGGTTCAATTTTGGTCTCAGGTCACTGTCTGTGTGGAGTTTGCACGTTCTCCCCGTGTCTGCGTGGGTTTCCTCCGGGTGCTCCGGTTTCCTCCCACACTCCAAAGATGCGTGCGTTAGGTTGATTGGCCGTGATAAATTGCCCCTTAATGCCAGGAGGATTAGGATATTGTGAGTGAGACTGTGGGACTGTTCTCTATCTGTGTGTGTGTGTGAGACTGTGCGTGTATCGATGTGTGTGCATCACTGCGTTTGTGTGTGTTTCACTATCTTCCTGTCTCTCAGTCCCCCAGTCCCAGAATCTGCTTCTCTTTGCACAGATGCTGCCTGTCCTGCTCAGTATTCCGGCATTGACTATTTCACAATCTGGGGAGTTGTGAATGCTGCGATCATCAGCGAACATCTCACCTATGGAGGGAAGGTCAGTGATGGAGCAGCTGAAGATGGTTGGGGCCTCGGACACTCACCCTGAGGAACTCCTGCAGTGATGTTCCGGGACTGAGAGGATCGGCTTTGAGATAATCGGCACATTGGGGGAAAGCTTGGAAAGCAGAGGATGCTGATTTAAGGTAAATGGCGACAGCGGCAACATGAGGCAATATCTGTGGCTTTGGAGTGATCCTTGTTGTACCCACTATTAGCTGCTTACCCACCTGAATATCTCACTGTTACTCTCTGCATTACTATCTCATCACTATCTCTCAGTGACTCTGCCTCTCTCCATCTCTCCGCGGAAATTATAATGGGGAGCAAAGAAATGGCAGAAGAATTGAACGTATACTTTGGTTCTGTCTTCACAAAAGAGGCACAGATAACCTGGCAGAAATGTTAGGGAACCAATGGTTTAGTGAGAGTGTGGAATTGAATTGAAGGAAATCAGTATTAGTAAGAAAATGGTGCTGGGGGAATGAATGGGGTTAAAGGCTGACAAATCCCCAGGGCCTGATAATCTACATCCCAGAGTATTAAAGGAAGCGGCGCTGGAAATATTGGATGCATTGCTGGTCATCTTCCAAAATTCTATAGACTCTGGAGCAGTTCCTACAGATTGGGGGGTGGCAAATGTAACCCCACTATTTAAAATAATCTTTTCACTTGCGTGTAATTTATCACAGAACACGGGCAGCATGGGCTTATCGAGAATGATGGGATAGTGTTGGGGTGGAGAAGTTATTCCTTCAAGTGGGAATCAGTGTAGTTTTGAAATGTGTTGAGGGTTTCTGCCTCTCCCCATTCAATCCTTCCCAACTACTCTATCGAGGCTCCTTCTCACTTTCTACCAGACAATTATTTGTGTTCGGGAGCGGGTGCAGAGGAGATTGAAATGAAACAGACAGACAGTTAACTTCAACACTGAGAAATGTGAAGTGATGCACTTTGGACAATAAGTTGAGGAGAGAATCCATAAACCAACTGGGAACAAGTTAATTCATGTGCAGGTAAAGGGAAACCTTTTATACCTCCATCAATCTGTGTCTCTCTCTTTTTCTCACTCTCTGTGTCTGTGTCTTCTGTCCATCTCTCCCTTTCTGGGATATCTGTGAAAAATATCCACAAATATCAGGCAGCCATTTGGCCTTTCTTCCCAGTGGCCATTTTGTGTGAACGCAGCACTGAGATATTTCTGACAGAGTTGTCTCTTCAATAAGGAAAGTTAGTATTTTAAATGTGACAGATACGCAGCTATGGAGACACAAACGAGGGCTGTATTCCCGGGAATTTTGGAGTGTCAGGGACAATTTGATCCAAGTTGTCAGGAGAATAATGGAAACTGATAGCACATAGAGAGAGAAATGTTTCTTGCTGTTTATCCACCTCCTCCAGTCCCACCATCCTCCCATATCTGTTTTCCTTTCATTCTGGCTCCGTGACCATCCACAATTTGAATCGTTTCCCCATTGGGAGCTGTGTCTTCATCTGCGTGGGCTCCAACTCTGGAATTCCTTCCCTGAACGTTTTACTCAAATACAACCATGGGATGTGGGCTTGGCTGGTTCTGCCAGCGTTTACTCCTCGTCCCTAATTGCTCATGAACTGAGTGGCTTGCTAGGCCATTTCAAACAGATTCTAAGAGTAAACCACATTGCTGTGAGGCTGGAGTCACATGTAGGCCCGACCAGGTCAGGACGGCAGATTTCCTTCCATAAAGGACATTACTGAAGCAGATTGGTTTTCTCCATTTTAACACCTCCTTTTCCTCCAATTAAAATAGTCCATAAAAACCATCTGGCCAAACCTTTGGGACATGTGACCCTACACTCTCCTGTGACTCGGGGTGAAATTTCTCACATTCAGGCTCCTGTGAAGCATCTTGGGATAATACTGTCCAAGGTGCTATATAAATGCAAGTTGTTCCAGGAGAATATTGGAAACTGGTTGAACCATAGAATCCCAGTGCAGAAGGAGGCCATTGAGCCCATCGAGTCTGCACCGAATCTCTGACAGAGGATCTGAGCCAAACCCTTTCCGCTACCCATTCCCCAAAGCCCCACACATTTACCATGGCCAATCCACCTCATCTAAACATCTTTGGATACTAAGGGGCAATTTAGCATGGCCAGTCCAACTAACCTCGACATCTTTGGACTGTGGGAGGAAACCGGAGCACCCGGAGGAAACCCATGCAGAATCGGGGAGAACGTGCAAATTCTACACAGTCACCCAAGGCTAGAATTGAACCCGGGCCCCTGGCACTGTGAGGCAGCAGTGCTAACCACTGTGCCACCGTGCCTATGGGCCTTCCCCAGCTCTTCCTGTCCCACCATCCTGCGATATCTGTTTTCCTTTCATTCTGGCTCCCAGACCAACCCCAATTTTAATAGTTTCACATTGTGAGTGAGACTGTGGGAGTTTTCTCGATCTGTGTGTGTGTGTCTGTGTGTGAGACTGTGCGTGTACCTGTGTGTGTGTGTCTGTGCATCACTGCGTTTGTTGTCAGTGAGTTTGTGTGTGTTTCACTATCTTCCTGTCTCTCAGTCCCCCAGTCCCAGAATCTGCTTCTCTTTACACAGATGCTGCCTGTCCTGCTCAGTATTGCGTCATTGACTATTTCGCAATCTGGGGAGTTGTGAATGCTGCGATCATCAGCGAACATCTCACCTATGGAGGGAAGGTCAGTGATGGAGCAGCTGAAGATGGTTGGGGCCTCGGACACTCACCCTGAGGAACTCCTGCAGTGATGTCCCGGGACTGAGAGGATCAGCTTTGAGATAATCGGCACATTGGGGGAACGCTTGGAAAGCAGAGGATGCTGATTTAAGGTAAATGGCGACAGCGGCAACATGAGGCAATATCTGTGGCTTTGGAGTGATCCTTGTTGTACCCCACTATTAGCTGCTTGCCCACCTGAATATCTCACTGTTACTCTCTGCATTACTATCTCATCCCTATCTCTCAGTGACTCTGCCTCTCTCCATCTCTCCGGGGAAATTATAATGGGGAGCAAAGAAATGGCAGAAGAATTGAACGTATACTTTGGTTCTGTCTTCACAAAAGAGGCACAGATAACCTGGCAGAAATGTTAGGGAACCAATGGTTTAGTGAGAGTGCGGAATTGAATTGAAGGAAATCAGTATTAGTAAGAAAAGGGTGCTGGGGGAATGAATGGGGTTAAAGGCTGACAAATCCCCAGGGCCTGATAATCTACATCCCAGAGTATTAAAGGAAGCGGCGCTGGAAATATTGGATGCATTGCTGGTCATCTTCCAAAATTCTATAGACTCTGGAGCAGTTCCTACAGATTGGGGGGTGGCAAATGTAACCCCACTATTTAAAATAATCTTTTCACTTGCGTGTAATTTATCACAGAACACGGGCAGCATGGGCTTATCGAGAATGATGGGATAGTGTTGGGGTGGAGAAGTTATTCCTTCAAGTGGAAATCAGTGTAGTTTTGAAATGTGTTGAGGGTTTCTGCCTCTCCCCATTCAATCCTTCCCAACCTCTCTGTCGAGGCTCCTTCTCACTTTCTACCAGACAATTATTTGTGTTCGGGAGCGGGTGCAGAGGAGATTGAAATGAAACGGACAGACAGTTAACTTCAACACTGCGAAATGTGAAGTGATGCACTTTGGACAATAAGTTGAGGAGAGAATCCAAAAACCAACTGGGAGCAAGTTAAATTGTGTGCAGGTAAAGGGAAACCTTTTATACCTCCATCAATCTGTGTCTCTCTCTTTTTCTCACTCTCTGTGTCTGTGTCTTCTGTCCATCTCTCCCTTTCTGGGATATCTGCGAAAAATATCCACAAATATCAGGCAGCCATTTGGCGTTTCTTCCCAGTGGCCATTTCGTGTGAACGCAGCACTGAGATATTTCTGACAGAGTTGTCTCTTCACCAAAGTAACGTTAGTATTTTAAATGTGACAGGTACGCAGCTATGGAGACACAAACGAAGGCTGTATTCCCGGGAATTTTGGAGTGTCAGGGACAATTTGATCCAAGTTGTCAGGAGAATAATGGAAACTGATAGCACAGAGAGAGAGAAATGTTTCTTGCTGGTTATCCACCTCCTCCAGTCCCACCATCCTCCCATATCTGTTTTCCTTTCATTCTGGCTCCGTGACCATCCACAATTTGAATCGTTTCCCCATTGGGAGCTGTGTCTTCATCTGCGTGGGCTCCAACTCTGGAATTCCTTCCCTGAACGTTTTACTCAAATGCATCCATGGGATGTGGGCCTGGCTGGTTCTGCCAGCGTTTACTCCTCGTCCCTAATTGCTCATGAACTGAGTGGCTTGCTAGGCCATTTCAAACAGCATCTAAGAGTCAACCACATTGCTGTGAGGCTGGAGTCACATGTAGGCCCGACCAGGTAAGGACGGCAGATTTCCTTCCATAAAGGACACTAGTGAAGCAGATTGGTTTTCTCCATTTTAACACCTCCTTTTCCTCCAATTAAAATAGTTCGTAAAAACCATCTTTGGGACATGTGACCCTAAACTCTCTTGTGACTCGGGGTGAAATTTCTCACATTAAGGCTCCTGTGAAGCATCTTGGGATAATACTGTCCAAGGTGCTATATAAATGCAAGTTGTTGTTGTGTGTGTCAGAGTGTCAGCTTCTGTCCATGTCCAGGACACTGCAGGTAACAGAGAATGATTCACTCTGGTCTGCGATTGTACATCCCGTGTGTGTCTCAGTGTCAGCTCTGAAACATGTACAGCACAATCCCATCCTGTTTCTGTGTCTCTCTGCCTCTGTATCTGTATCTCTCCCTCTCGCTCCATCTCTCTCCCCAGGACTGAAACAAACTAGAGTTTCAATCCCACACTGGGATGCTGTTCAATGTGAGTTCAGTTTTCTCAGAAATAAAAATCCTCAATTAAAAATTCCTTTGACACAGCAGAGGGAACTTTACTCAAAGTGAATTTGCGGCTGTCTTGAATTTGAACCCAAGTTTTCAATATGGGGGTGGCACAGTGATGCAGGGGTTCGCAATGCTTCCTCACAGTGCCAGGGACCCGCCTTCGATTCCCAGCATGGGTCACTTTCTGACTGGAGTTTGAACGTCCTTCCCGTGTTTGTGTGGGTTTCCTCCGGGTGCTCCGGTTTCATCCCACACTCCAAAGATAGAACAAAGAAAATTACAGCACGGGAACAGGTCTTTCGGCTCTCCAATCCTGCACCGACCATGCTGCCTGACTGAACTAAAACCCCCTACCCTTCCGGGGACCATATCCCTCCATTCCCATCTTATTCATGTCTTTGTCAAGACGCCCTTGAAAAGTCACTATCGTATCCGTTTCCACTCCCTCCCCCGGCAACGAGTTCCAGGCATCCACCACCCTCTGTGTAAAAAACCTTTCCTCCCACATCTCCTTTAAACCTTGCCCCTCGCACCTTAAACCTCTGCCCCCGAGTAATAACTCTTCCACCCTGGGAAAAATCTTCTGACTATCCACTCTGTCCATGCCCCTCATAATCTGGCAGACTTCTATCAGGTGTACAGGTTAGGTGGATTGGCCAAGCTAAATTGTCCCTTAGTGTCAGGAGGATTAGCTGAGGTAAATGTATGGGATTATAGGGATGGGGCCTGGGTGGGATTGTGTTCAGTGCAGACTCGATGGGCCGAATGGCCTCCTGCACTGCAGGATTCTATGAACCCTGTTCTGTATTTGGTTTGGGATTGTTTGTTGAAAAGTGTAGTTGAAGTGTTACTCTGTAATGCTGGAATTTAGGCTACGGGATGATTGGATCAAACACTTCAAGATAATAAGGGGAATGGAGAGGACTGATAAAGAACAACTTTTCCTGCTGGTTGGGGAGTCCAGGACTTGGGGACATTGGATTTCAAACAATGTTGAGGATTTTAGACTTGCAGGAGTGGAATTCAGAAACACTTTGCCACACCAGCTGTGATATTAGTTTGGAACTACCTTCTATAATTCGCAGTTGATGCTCAGTCGCTTATTAATGTTTAAATCTGAGGTTGATAGATGATATTTTTATACAGGAGAAGCAATTTAAAATCAATGGGTCAATGTTAAAATGGATGCAGGAACAGAGAGACCTGGGATTTCAGTTCATTTTTACATCTTAAAGATTCAACCTGGTGCTCAGAATCTGTCAGTTGAATCTACTTTTCCCACCTGATAAAGTGTCAACAATTGTGTTGGGGAATGTGACAAAAGGTGACATTCCTGCACAGTGGGGTTGGGAGGTTGTTTGAAAGGAGATTCAGATTGTATCAGAAAGCGTCAATTAGATTGTGTCTCGTTGCAGAAGGTGCATATTTCACAGGAAATGCCCCGAGATAAAGACTAGTTTCACCGATGTCTGAGTAACTTTCAAAGTCTGCAGACGCATGAAGGGGGCAGAGATATTGTAATATTCAGAGCAGGAGATGGGGACAATCACAGAATTGAAGATGTGAGGCCATCTCCTGTTTCCGAATGTCAGTGTTTAGCTGTTAAACTTTAGTCCTGGGCTAATAATTCCAAGTTTGCAATCCCACACTTTGCTGTTGTGAATTAGAGTTGTGAATTTTCTGAAATTGGTTGTGTAATAAAACTCCATGCAGGATGCAATGATTCCCATTCTGTCTGCTGCTGCAAAGCCCCCGTGTCTGTCTCAGTTTCATCGTAGTTATCAATGATTTGAGATCCTAGAATCATAGAATCCCTAAAGGGCAGACCATTCGGCCCATCGAGTCTGCATCGACCACAATCCCACCCAGGCCCGATTCCCGTAACCCCATATATTTACCCTGTTAATCCCCTGACACTAAGGTCAATTTATTATGGCCAATCCACCTAACCCGCACATGTTTGGACTGTGGGAGGAAACTGGAGCACCCGGAGGAAACCCACGCAGACACTGGGAGAACTCTACACTGACAGCGAGCTGAGGCTGGAATTGAACCTGGGTTCTTGGCGCTGTGCTAACCACTGTGCCACCATGCCGTTCATCATAGAATCCCTAAAGTGCAGAAGGAGGTCCTTTGGTCCATCAAGCCTGCCCCCGACAACAAGACCACCCGGGCCTGAATCCCCCTAACACTAAGGGGCAATTGAGCACGGCCAATTAACCTAACCCGCACATCTTTGGAGTGTGGGAGGAAACCAGAGCACCCGGAGGAAACCCACGCAGACACTGGGAGAACGTACAAACTCCACACAGACAGTCACCCGAGGCTGGAATTGAACGTGGATCCTTGATGCTGTGGGGGAGCAGTGCTAACCACTGTGCCATCACGTCGCCCGGTGATGAGACTGAAAGTTTGCTACATTTCACAGAAATAGGCAGCATTTTAAGTCTTACAGCCAGAAGCTTCAAATGGCAAAGAGGTATTCCACTGCATAAGAGGCCATTCAGCTCATTGAGTCTGCACAGACTTGATGACAGAGTATCTTACGCAGGCCCTCACCCCAGCCCTATCCCCATAACCCCATTGTTAATCCATCTAATCCATATATTTTGCGAGAGTGGAAGGTAACCAGAGCACCCGGAGGAAACCCACGCAGACACGGGGAGAATGTGCAAACTCCACGCAGTCACCCGAGGCTGGCATTGAACCCGGGTCCCTGGCGCTGTGAGGCAGCAGTACGAACCACTGTGCCACCATGCTGCCCTAAAGTAAAATGTCTTAACTGAATGGTTCAAAGAGTGAAAGATGGATTTCATTGGAGACAATTGTGTGGTCACCCACTTTAAAAAGGATAGAACAGATTGCTTTATGAATGGGGAAAGGCTGGAAAGAGTGGAGGCCCAAAGAGACTTGGGGCGGTCACATCAACATAGAAAATAGGAGGAGGAGGAGGCCCATTCAGCCCTTCGAGCCTGACCCACCATTCAACGCTATCATGGCCGAACCTCTGTCTCAATACCACACACCAGCACTCTCCCCATACACCTCGACACCTTTAGAGTCTAGAAATCTATCTCTTTCCTTCTTAAATATATTCAGTGACTTGGTCTCCACAGCTTTCTGTGGGAGAGAATTCCACAGGTTCACCACCCTCTGAGTGAAGAGGTTTCCCCTCATCTCAGTCCCAAATGGCCTCCCCCGTATCCTGAGACTGTGACCCCTTGTTCCAGACACCCCCAGCCGGAGGAAACAATATCCCTGTATCCAGCCTGTCCAGCACTGTCAGAATCTTATACCTTTCAATTAGATCCCCGCTCACTCTTCTACATTCCAGTGAATACAGGCCCAGCCGACCCAATCTCCCCTCAGACATCAATGCTGCCATCCCAGGAATCAGTCTGGTGAACATTCACTGCTCTCCCTCTGTGGCAGGTACATCCTTCCTCAGATAAGGAGAGGAACACTGTACACAAGACTCCAGGTGTGGTCTCACCGAGGCCCTGTCCAGCTGCAGTAAGACATCCTTGCTCTTCTACTCCAATCCTCTTGCAATGAAGGCCAACATGGGTGTAACAGTGGTTAGCTCTGCTGCCTCACAGCGCAACGGACCCGGGTTCAATTCTGGTCTCAGGACACTGTCTGTGTGGAGTTTGCACGTTCTAACCGTGTCTGCATGGGTTTCCTCCTGGTGCTCCGGTTTCCTCCCACACTCCAAAGATGCGCGCGTTAGGTTGATTGGCCGTGATAAATTGCCCCTTAATGCCAGGGAGATTAGGATATTGTGAGTGAGACTGTGGGACTGTTCTCTATCTGTGTGTGTGTGTGAGACTGTGCGTGTATCTGTGTGTGTGTGTGTCTGTGCATCACTGCGTTTGTTGTCAGTGAGTTTCTGTGTGTTTCACTATCTTCCGGTCTCTCAGTCCCCCAGTCCCAGAATCTGCTTCTCTTTACACAGATGCTGCCTGTCCTGCTCAGTATTCCGGCATTGACTATTTCACAATCTGAGGAGTTGTGAATGCTGCGATCATCAGCGAACATCTCACCTATGGAGGGAAGGTCAGTGATGGAGCAGCTGAAGATGGTTGGGGCCTCGGACACTCACCCTGAGGAACTCCTGCCGTGCTGTCCCGGGACTGAGAGGATCAGCTTTGAGATAATCGGCACATTGGGGGAACGCTTGGAAAGCAGAGGATGCTGATTTAAGGTAAATGGCGACAGCGGCAACATGAGGCAATATCTGTGGCTTTGGAGTGATCCTTGTTGTACCCCACTATTAGCTGCTTACCCACCTGAATATCTCACTGTTACTCTCTGCATTACGATCTCACCCCTATCTCTCAGTGACTCTGCCTCTCTCCATCTCTCCGGGGAAATTATAATGGGGAGCAAAGAACTGGCAGAAGAATTGAACATATACTTTGGTTCTGTCTTCACAAAAGAGGCACAGATAACCTGGCAGAAATGTTAGGGAACCAATGGTTTAGTGAGAGTGTGGAATTGAATTGAAGGAAATCAGTATTAGTAAGAAAATGGTGCTGGGGGAATGAATGGGGTTAAAGGCTGACAAATCCCCAGGGCCTGATAATCTACATCCCAGAGTATTAAAGGAAGCGGCGCTGGAAATATTGGATGCTTTGCTGATCATCTTCCAAAATGCTATAGACTCTGGAGCAGTTCCTACAGATTGGGGGGTGGCAAATGTAACCCCACTATTTAAAATAATCTTTTCACTTGCGTGTAATTTATCACAGAACACGGGCAGCATGGGCTTATCGAGAATGACGGGATAGTGTTGGGGTGGAGAAGTTATTCCTTCAAGTGGGAATCAGTGTAGTTTTGAAATGTGTTGAGGGTTTCTGCCTCTCTCCATTCAATCCTTCCCAACCTCTCTATCGAGGCTCCTTCTCACTTTCTACCAGACAATTATTTGTGTTCGAGAGCGGGTGCAGAGGAGATGGAAATGAAACAGACAGACAGTTAACTTCAACACTGTATCTGTCCTGGGAGTGTATGAAGGGGAGTGTCGACGCAGCTTTACTCTGCATCTAAAGCCTTGCTCTATGTGTCCTGGGAGTATTTAATGGCGACAGTGTAGAGGGAGCTTTACTCTGTGTCTAACTCCATGCTGTATCAATCCTGGGAGTGTTTTGATGTGGGAAAGTGCAGAGGGAGCTTTACTCTGTATCTAACCCCGTGCTGTACCTGTCCTGGGAGTGTTTGATGGGGACAGTGTAGAGGGAGCTTTACTCTGTATCTTACCCCGTGCTGCACCTGTCCTGGGTGTGTTTGATGGGAACAGTGCGGAGGGAGCTTTACTCTGTATCTAACCGCGTGCTGTACCTGTCCTGGGTGTGTTTGATGGGGACAGTGTAGAGGGAGCTTTACTCTGTATCTAACCCCATGCTGTACCTGTCCTGGGAGTGTTTGATGGGGACATTGTAGAGGGAGCTTTACTCTGTATCTAACCCCGTGCTGCACCTGTCCTGGGTGTGTTTGATGGGGACAGTGTAGAGGGAGCTTTACTCTGTATCTAACCCCGTGCTGTACCTGTCCTGGGAGTGTTTGATGGGGACATTGTAGAGGGAGCTTTACTCTGTATCTCGCCCCGTGCTCAAACTGTCCTGGGAGTGTTTGAAGGGGACCCGTGTTGAGGGAAATTTATTCTGTATCTAACCCCGTGCTGTATCTGACCTTGGAGTGTTTCATGGCGACAGTGTAGAGGGAGCTTTACTCTGTATCTAACTTCGTGCTGTACCTGTCATGGGAGTGTTCGAAGGGGACAGTGTAGAGGGAGCTTTATTCTGTATCTAACCCCTTGCTGTACATGTCCTGGGAGTATTTTTTTGGGGCAGTGTCGAGGGAGCTTTACTCTGTATCTAACCCCGTGCTGTACCTGTCCTGGGAGTGTTTTTTGGGGACAGTGTCGAGGGAGCTTTACTCTGTGTCTAACTCCATGCTGTATCAATCCTGGGGGTGTTTTGATGTGGGAAAGTGCAGAGGGAGATTTACTCTGTATCTAACCCCGTGCTGTACCTGTCCTGGGAGTGTTTCACCCCACAGTCTGAAAGACACGATGGTTAGGGTGCATTGGCCATGTTAAATTCTCCCTCAGTGTCGCCGAACAGGCGCTGAAACAAAAACAGAAAATCTCAGCAGGTTTTAATGCAGTGAAACGCATTAAACAGCATCTGTGGAGAGAGAATAGAGCCAATGTTTCGAGTCAGGATGACCCACAGATGCTGATAAAGAGGAACATTTTCTGCTGGTTGGGGAGTCCAGGACTTGGGGGACATTGGATTTTAGACAATGTTTGGTATTTTAGACTTTTAGGAGTGAAATGAAGAAACACTTTGCCACGTGGAACTTACAAAGAAACATAGAAAATAGGAACAGGTGGAGGCCATTCAGCCCTTCCATCCTGCTCCGCCATCCATTGTGACCATGGCTGATCATGGTTTCCTCCGGGTGCTCCGGTTTTCTCCCACAGTCAAAAGATGCCCGGGTTGGTTGATTGGCCGTGACAAATTGACCCTAGTTTCGGGGGGGATCAGCAGGGTAAATGTGTGGTGTTACGGGGATAGGGTGGGATTGTTGTCGGTGCAGGCTCGATGGGCCGAATGGTCTCCTCCTGTTCCTATTTGCTGCGTTTTTTTGTAAGTGTCAGGTACAATCTGCGATTGTACATCTTGTGTGTGTCTCAGTGTCAGCTCTGAAACCTGTACAGCACAATCCCATCCTGTTTCAGTCTCAGCCTGCCTGTGTATCTGTATCTCTCCCTCTGAAATTAGCTTGTCCTTTTCCTGAATAAGACTGACTACATTTCCAAAGGGATGGATTCATACAATATAAACAGCAAGCTTTCTTCAAACGATGGTTTGCAAATGTTCCACAGGACCAGGCTGAGGAGAAGGCTGTTGGTTTGTTCACTACATTTATTTATTTATTTTAAGTTAAATTTGTGTAAAAAATCGGACGTTTTTTTTTAAAACAGGAAGTGGGCCCAGCAGGAGTCTGGGAAGGTTTTTGGAGGGTTTAAAAGTAGGCCGCACTTTTGAGCGGGCCGCGTCGTTAGTGGGCAGCAGAGTGAGCAGGAGGCAGAGTGAAAGCTGTAGGGCTTTGGCTCACAGGGCTTGGGCAGGGCGAGCAGGGGTGAGTTAATTCATTTTTTGCTGTTTCTACCTGGTACTGGCAAGGTATCTAGAGGGGATGGGTGTGAAGGCAGTGCAATGTTCCTCTTGCACTATGTTCGAGGTGAGGGACGACGTCAGTGTCCCTGCTGATTATACCTGTGAGAAGTGCATCCATCTGCAGCTCCTCCAAAACCGTGTAAGGGAACTGGAGCTGGAGTTGGAGGAACTTAGGATCATTAGGGATGCAGAGATGGCCATAGACAGAAGCTTCAGGGATACAGTTACTCCGCAGAATGAAAATAGATGGGTGACGGTGAGAGGGGCTGGGAAGAAGCAGTCGGTGCAGGGATCCCCTGTGGTCGTTCCCCTTAGCAATAAGTATTCCGCTTTGGATACGGTTGAGGGGGACGACATACCAGTGGTGAGCCGCAGTGAGAGGATCTCCGGCACTGAGTCCGTCCCTGTGGCTCAGGAGGGTAAGGAGGAGAGCGGGAGGGCAATAGTTATTGGGGACTCGTTAGTTAGAGGGATAGATAGGAGGTTCTGTGGCAGCAAAAGAGACTCGAGGATGGTTTGTTGCCTACCGGATGCCAGGGTCCGTGACGTCTCGGACCGTGTTTTCCGGATTCTTAAGGGGGAGGGGAAACAGTCACAAGTCGTGGTACACATTGGTACCAACGACATAGGTAAGAGAAGGGACGGGGATTTAAAACAGGAATTTCGGGAGCTGGGCTGGAAGCTGAGAGCAAAGACAAAACATGTGGTCATCTCTGGTACGCTACCGGTGCCACGTGATAGCGAGTTGAGGAACAGGGAGAGAGTGCACTTAAACATGTGGTTACAGGGATGGTGCAGGAGGGAGGGTTTCAGATACGTGGATAATTGGAACACATTCTGGGGAAGGTGGGACCTGTACAAACAGGACGGGGTGCACCTGAACCAGAGGGGCACCAATATCCTGGGAGGGAAATTTGCTACGGCTCTTCAGGGGGATTTAAACTAATTTGTCAGGGGAGTGGGAAAAGGAGTTGTAGTCCAGAAGTCAGTGTTGAGGGTGGTGAGATATTGGGGAAGGTATCAAGGTCAAGGGTGGGTACCGGTAGACAGGAAGATGGGTTGAAGAGTGTCTACTTCAATGCAAGGAGCATCCGGAACAAGGTGGATGAACTTGGGGCGTGGATTGCTACTTGGGACTACGATGTTGTGGCCATTACGGAGACGTGGGTAGAACAAGGACAGGAATGGTTGTTGGACGTTCCGGGGTATAGATGTTTCAGTAAGTGTAGGGAAGCTGGTAAAAGAGGTGGAGGAGTAGCATTGTTAATCAAGGATAGTTTAACGGCTGCGGAAAAGCACTTTGAGGGGGATATGCACACTGAGGTAATATGGGCTGCAGTTAGAAACAGGAAAGGAGCGGTCACGTTGCTAGGAGTTTACTATCGGCCCCCAAATAGTAATAGAGATGTGGAGGAAGAAATTGCTAAGCAGATTATGGATACGTGTGGGGGTCACAGGGTAGTTGTCATGGGGGACTTTAACTTTCCAAATATTGATTGGAACCTTTGTAGGTCAAATAGTTTGGATGGGGCACTTTTTGTGCAGTGTGTGCAGGAGGGTTTCCTGACACAATATGTGGGGACAATTTCAAGGGAGCTTTACTCTGTATCTAACCCCGTGCTGTACCTGTCCTGGGAGTGTTTGATGGGGACAGTGTAGAGGGAGCTTTACTCTGTATTTAACCCCGTGCTGTACCTGTCCTGGGAGTGTTTGATGGGGACAGTGTAGAGGGAGCTTTACTCTGTATCTAACCCCGTGCTGTACCTGTCCTGGGAGTGTTTGATGGGGACAGTGTAGAGGGAACTTGACTCTGCATCAAACCCCGTGCTGTGCTGTCCAGGGAGTGTTTGATAGGGACAGTGTAGAGGGACCTTTCCTCTGTACCTAACCCCGTGCTGTACCTGTCCTGGGAGTGTTTGATAGGGACAGTGTAGAGGGAGCTTTACTCTGTACCTAACCCCGTGCTGTACCTGTCCTGGGAGTGTTTGATGGGGACAGTATAGAGGGAGCTTTACTCTGTATCTAACCCCGTGCTCTTCCTGTCCTGGTCGTGTTTGATGTGGACAGTGTAGAGGGAGCTTTACTCTGTACCTGTCCTGCGAGTGTTTGATGGGGGACAGTGCAGAGGGAGCTTTACTCTGTATCTAAAGCCGTGCTGTACCTGTCCTGGGAGTGTTTGATGGGGACAGTGCAGAGGGAGCTTTACTCTGCATCAAACCCCGTGCTGTACTGTCCAGGGAGTGTTTGGGAGGGACAGTGTAGAGGGAGCTTTACTCTGTACCTCACCCCGTGCTGTACCTGTCCTGGGAGTGTTTGATGAGGACAGTATAGAGGGAGCTTTACTCTGTATCTAAGCCCGTGCTCTTCCTGTCCTGGCCGTGTTTGATGTGGACAGTGTAGAGGGAGCATTACTCTGTACCTGTCCTGCGAGTGTTTGATGGGGGACAGTGCAGAGGGAGCTTTACTCTGTATCTAACCCCGTGCTGTACCTGTCCTGAGAGTGTTTGATGGGGACAGTGCAGAGGGAGCTTTACTCTGTATCTAACCCCGTGCTGTACCCGTCCTGGGTGTGTTTGATGGGGACAGTGCAGAGGGGGCTTTACTCTGTATCTAACCCTGTGCTGTACCTGTCCAGGGAGTGTTTGATGGGGACAGTAGAGAGGGAGCTTTACTCTGTATCTAACCCCGTGCTGCACCTGTCCTGGGAGTGTTTGATGGGGACAGTGCAGAGGGAGCTTTACTCTGCATCTAACCCAGTGCTGTACCTGTCCTGGGAGTGTGAAGCATCTTGGGATAATACTGTCCAAGGTGCTATATAAATGCAAGTTGTTGTTGTGTGTGTCTGAGTGTCAGCTTCTGTCCATGTCCAGGACACTGTAGGTAACAGAGAATGATTCACTCTGGTCTGCCATTGTACATCTCGTGTGTGTCTCAGTGTCAGCTCTGAAACATGTACAGCACTATCCCATCCTGTTTCTGTGTCTCTCTGCCTCTGTATCTGTATCTCTCCCTCTCGCTCCATCTCTCGCCCCATGACTGAAACAAACTAGAGTTTCAATCCCACACTGGGATGCTGTTCAATGTGAGTTCAGTTTTCCCAGAACTAAAAATCCTCAATTAAAAATTCCTTTGACACAGCAGAGGGAACTTTTCTCAAAGTGAATTTGCGGCTGTCTTGAATTTGAACCCAAGTTTTCAATATGGGGGTGGCACAGTGATGCAGGGGTTAGCACTGCTTCCTCACAGTGCCAGGGACCCGCCTTCGATTCCCAGCATGGGTCACTTTCTGACTGGAGTTTGAACGTCCTTCCCGTGTTTGTGTGGGTTTCCTCCGGGTGCTCCGGTTTCATCCCACACTCCAAAGATAGAACAAAGAAAATTACAGCACGGGAACAGGTCTTTCGGCTCTCCAAGCCTGCACCGACCATGCTGCCTGACTGAACTAAAACCCCCTACCCTTCCAGGGACCATATCCCTCCATTCCCATCTTATTCATGTCTTTGTCAAGACGCCCTTGAAAAGTCACTATCGTATCCGTTTCCACCCCCTCCCCCGGCAACGAGTTCCAGGCACCCACCACCCTCTGTGTAAAAAAACTTTCCTCCCACATCTCCTTTAAACCTTGCCCCTCGCACCTTAAACCTCTGCCCCCGAGTAATAACTCTACCACCCTGGGAAAAAGCTTCTGACTATCCACTCTGTTCATGCCCCTCATAATCTGGCAGACTTCTGTCAGGTGTACAGGTTAGGTGGATTGGCCAAGCTAAAT
The DNA here is from genome assembly GCF_964213995.1 of Mustelus asterias. NCBI lineage: Eukaryota > Metazoa > Chordata > Chondrichthyes > Carcharhiniformes > Triakidae > Mustelus > Mustelus asterias. Next base: position 708,116 of record NW_027590083.1, on the reverse strand, counting down.
TGTCCCTTAGTGTCAGGAGGATTAGGTGAGGTAAATGTATGGGATTATAGGGATGGGGCCTGGGTGGGATTGTGGTCAGTGCAGACTCGATGGGCCGAATGGCCTCCTGCACTACAGGATTCTATGAACCCTGTTCTGTATTTGGTTTGGGATTGTTTGATGAAAAGTGTAGTTGAAGTGTTACTCTGTAATGCTGGAATTTAGGCTACGGGATGATTGGATCAAACACTTCAAGATAATAAGGGGAATGGAGAGGACTGATAAAGAACAACTTTTCCTGCTGGTTGGGGAGTCCAGGACTTGGGGACATTGGATTTCAAACAATGTTGAGGATTTTAGACTTGCAGGAGTGGAATTCAGAAACACTTTGCCACACCAGCTGTGATATTAGTTTGGAACTACCTTCTATAATTCGCAGTTGATGCTCAGTCGCTTATTAATGTTTAAATCTGAGGTTGATAGATGATATTTTTATACAGGAGAAGCAATTTAAAATCAATGGGTCAATGTTAAAATGGATGCAGGAACAGAGAGACCTGGGCTTTCAGTTCATTTTTACATCTTAAAGATTCAACTTGGTGCTCAGAATCTGTCAGTTGAATCTACTTTTCCCGCCTGATAAAGTGTCAACAATTGTGTTTGGGAATGTGACAAAAGGTGACATTCCTGCACAGTGGGGTTGGGAGGTTGTTTGAAAGGAGATTCAGATTGTATAAGAAAGTGTCAATTAGATTGTGTCTCGTTGCAGAAGGTGCATATTTCACAGGAAATGCCCCGAGATAAAGACTAGTTTCACCGGTGTCTGAGTAACTTTCAAAGTCTGCAGACGCAGGAAGGGGGCAGAGATATTGTAATATTCAGAGCAGGAGATGGGAGACAATCACAGAATTGAAAATGTGAGGCCATCTCCTGTTTCTGAATGTCAGTGTTTAGCTTTTAAACTTTAGTCCTGTGCTAATAATTCCAAGTTTGCAATCCCACACTTTGCTGTTGTGAATTAGAGTTGTGAATTTTCTGAAATTGGTTGTGAAAACTCGGTGCAGGATGCAATGATTCCCATTCTGCCTGCTGCTGCAAAGCCCCCGTGTTTGTCTCAGTTTCATCGTATTTATCAATGATTTGAGATCCTAGAATCATAGAATCCCTAAAGGGCAGACCATTCGGCCCATCGAGTCTGCATCGACTACAATCCCACCCAGGCCCGATTCCCGTAACCCCATATATTTACCCTGTTAATCCCCTGACACTAAGGTCAATTTATCATGGCCAATCCACCTTACCCGCACATGTTTGGACCGTGAGAGGAAACTGGAGCACCCGGAGGAAACCCACGCAGACACTGGGAGAACTCTACACTGACAGCGAGCTGAGGCTGGAATTGAACCTGGGTTCTTGGCGCTGTGCTAACCACTGTGCCACCATGCCGTTCATCATAGAATCCCTAAAGTGCAGAAGGAGGTCCTTTGGTCCATCAAGCCTGCCCCCGACAACAAGACCACCCGGGCCTGAATCCCCCTAACACTAAGGGGCAATTGAGCACGGCCAATTAACCTAACCCGCACATCTTTGGAGTGTGGGAGGAAACCAGAGCACCCGGAGGAAACCCACGCAGACACTGGGATGAACGTACAAACTCCACACAGACAGTCACCCGAGGCTGGAATTGAACGTGGGTCCTTGGTGCTGTGGGGGAGCAGTGCTAACCACTGTGCCGTCATGTCGCCCGGTGATGAGACAGAAAGTTTGCTACATTTCACAGAAATAGGCAGCATTTTAAGTCTTAAAGCGAGAAGCTTCAAATGGCAAAGAGGTATTCCACTGCATAAGAGGCCATTCAGCTCATTGAGTCTGCACATACTTGATGACAGAGTATCTTACCCAGGCCCTCACCCCAGCCCTATCCCCATAACCCCATTGTTAATCCATCTAACCTATATATCTTGCGAGTGTGGAAGGGAACCAGAGCACCCGGAGGAAACCCACGCAGACACGGGGAGAATGTGCAAACTCCACACAGTCACCCGAGGCTGGAATTGAACCCGGGTCCCTGGCGCTGTGAGGCAGCAGTACGAACCATTGTGCCACCATGCCGCCCGAAAGTAAAATGTCTTAACTGAATGGTTCAAAGAGTGAAAGATGGATTTCATTGGAGACAATTGTGTGGTCACCCACTTTAAAAAGGATAGAACAGATTGCTTTATGAATGGGGAAAGGCTGGAAAGAGTGGAGGCCCAAAGAGACTTGGGGCGGTCACATCAACATAGAAAATAGGAGGAGGAGGAGGCCATTCAGCCCTTCGAGCCTGACCCACCATTCAACACTATCATGGCCGATCCTCTGTCTCAATGCCATACCCCAGCGCTCTCCCCATACACCTCGACACCTTTAGAGTCTGGAACTCTATCACTTTCCTTCTTAAATATATTCAGTGACTTGGTCTCCACAGCTTTCTGTGGGAGAGAATTCCACAGGTTCATCACCCTCTGAGTGAAGAGGTTTCCCCTCATCTCAGTCCCAAATGGCCTCCCCCGTATCCTGAGACTGTGACCCCTTGTTCCAGACACCCCCAGCCGGAGGAAACAATATCCCTGTATCCAGCCTGTCCAGCACTGTCAGAATTTTATACCTTTCAATTAGATCCCCGCTCACTCTTCTACATTCCAGTGAATACAGGCCCAGCCGACCCAATCTCCCCTCAGACATCAATGCTGCCATCCCAGAAATCAGTCTGGTGAACATTCACTGCTCTCCCTCTGTGGCAAGTACATCCTTCCTCAGATAAGGAGAGGAACACTGCACACAAGACTCCAGGTGTGGTCTCACCGAGGCTCTGTCCAGCTGCAGTAAGACATCCTTGCTCTTCTACTCCAATCCTCTTGCAATGAAGGCCAACATGGGTGTCACAGTGGTTAGCTCTGCTGCCTCACAGTGCAACGGACCCGGGTTCAATTCTGGTCTCAGGTCACTGTCTGTGTGGAGTTTGCACGTTCTCCCCGTGTCTGCGTGGGTTTCCTCCGGGTGCTCCGGTTTCCTCCCACACTCCAAAGATGCGGGCGTTAGGTTGATTGGCCGTGATAAATTGCCCCTTAATGCCAGGGAGATTAGGATATTGTGAGTGAGACTGTGGGACTGTTCTCTATCTGTGTGTGTGTGTGAGACTGTGCGTGTATCTGTGTGTGTGTGTGAGACTGTGCGTGTACCTGTGTGTGTGTGTGTGTGCATCACTGCGTTTGTTGTCAGTGAGTTTGTGTGTGTTTCACTATCTTCCTGACTCTCAGTCCCCCAGTCCCAGAATCTGCTTCTCTTTACACAGATGCTGCCTGTCCTGCTCAGTATTCCGGCATTGACTATTTCACAATCTGAGGAGTTGTGAATGCTGCGATCATCAGCGAACATCTCACCTATGGAGGGAAGGTCAGTGATGGAGCAGCTGAAGATGGTTGGGGCCTCGGACACTCACCCTGAGGAACTCCTGCAGTGATGTCCCGGGACTGAGAGGATCGGCTTTGAGATAATCGGCACATTGGGGGAAAGCTTGGAAAGCAGAGGATGCTGATTTAAGGTAAATGGCGACAGCGGCAACATGAGGCAATATCTGTGGCTTTGGAGTGATCCTTGTTGTACCCCACTATTAGCTGTTTGCCAACCTGAATATCTCACTGTTACTCTCTGCATTACTATCTCATCCCTATCTCTCAGTGACTCTGCCTCTCTCCATCTCTCCGGGGAAATTATAACGGGGAGCAAAGAAATGGCAGAAGAATTGAACGTATACTTTGGTTCTGTCTTCACAAAAGAGGCACAGATAACCTGGCAGAAATGTTAGGGAACCAATGGTTTAGTGAGAGTGTGGAATTGAATTGAAGGAAATCAGTATTAGTAAGAAAATGGTGCTGGGGGAATGAATGGGGTTAAAGGCTGACAAAGCCCCAGGGCCTGATAATCTACATCCCAGAGTATTAAAGGAAGCGGCGCTGGAAATATTGGATGCTTTCCTGGTCATCTTCCAAAATTCTATAGACTCTGGAGCAGTTCCTACAGATTGGGGGGTGGCAAATGTAACCCCACTATTTAAAATAATCTTATCACTTGCGTGTAATTTATCACAGAACACGGGCAGCATGGGCTTATCGAGAATGACGGGATAGTGTTGGGGTGGAGAAGTTATTCCTTCAAGTGGAAATCAGTGTAGTTTTGAAATGTGTTGAGGGTTTCTGCCTCTCCCCATTCAATCGTTCCCAACCTCTCTGCCGAGGCTCCTTCTCACTTTCTACCAGACAATTATTTGTGTTCGAGAGCGGGTGCAGAGGAGATGGAAATGAAACAGACAGACAGTTAACTTCAACACTGTATCTGTCCTGGGAGTGGATGAAGGGGAGTGTCGAGGCAGCTTTACTCTGCATCTAAAGCCTTGCTGTATCTGTCCTGGGAGTATTTAATGGCGACAGTGTAGAGGGAGCTTTACTCTGTATCTAACTCCATGCTGTATCTATCCTGGGAATTGTTTGATGGGGACAGTGTAGAGTGAGCTTCATTCTGCATCTATCCCTGTGCTGTATCTGTCCTGGGAGTATTTAATGGCGACAGTGTAGAGGGAGCTTTACTCTGTATCTAACCCCGTGCTGTACCTGTCCTGGGAGTGTTTGGTGGGGACAGTGTCGAGGGAGCTTTTCTCTGTATCTAACCCCGTGCTGTATCTGTCCTGGGAGTGTTTGCTGGAGACGGTGTACAGCGAGCTTTACTTTGTATCTAATCCCGTGCTGTACCTGTCCTGGGAGTGTTTGATGGTGACAGTGCAGAGGGAGCTTTACTCTGTATCTAACCCCGTGCTGTACCTGTCCTGGGAGTGTTTGATGGGGGACAGTGCAGAGGGAGCTTTACTCTGTATCTAACCCCGTGCTCCACCTGTCGTGGGAGTGTTTGATGGGGACAGTGCAGAGGGAGCTTTACTCTGTATCGAACCCCGTGCTGTATCTGTTGTAGATGTGTTTGGTGGGGACATTGCAGAGGGAGCTTTACTCTGTATCTAACCCCGTGCTGTACCTGTCGTGGGAGTGTTTGATGGGGACAGTGCAGAGGGAGCTTTACTCTGTATCTAACCCGGGGCTGCACCTGTCCTGGGTATGTTTGATGGGGACAGTGTAGAGGGAGCTTTACTCTGTATCTAACCCCGTGCTGTACCTGTTCTGGGAATGTTTGATGGGGGACAGATTAGAGGGAGCTTAGTCTGTATCTATCCCCGTGCTGTACCTGTTCTGGGAGTGTTTGAAGGGGACAGTGGAGAGGGAGCTTTACTTTGTATCTAACCCCGTGCTGTATCTGTCCTGGGAGTGTTTGATGGGAACAGTGTAGTGGGAGCTTTACTCTGTATCTAACCCCGTGCTGCACCTGTCCTGAGTGTGTTTGATGGGGACAGTGTACAGCGACCTTTACTCTGTATCTAATCCCATGCTGCACCTGTCCTGGGAGTGTTTCATGGGGACAGTGGAGAGGGAGCTTCTCTATGTTTCTAACCCCGTGCTGTATCTGTCCTGGGAGTGTTTGATGGGAACAGTGTAGTGGGAGCTTTGCTCTGTATCTAACCCCGTGCTGCACCTGTCCTGAGTGTGTTTGATGGGGACAGTGTACAGCGAGCTTTACTCTGTATCGAACCCCGTGCTGTACCTGTCCTGGGATTGTTTGATGGGGACGGTGTCGAGGGAGCTTTACTCTGTATCTAACCCCATGCTGTACCTATCCTGAGTGTGCTTGGTGAGGACAGGTTAGAGGGAGCTGTACTCTGTATCTAACCCCGTGCTGTACCTATCCTGGGAGTGTTTGAAGGGGACAGTGTAGAGGGAGCTTCACTCTGTATCTAACCCCGTGTTGTACCTGTCCTCGGAATGTTTGATGAGGATAGTGTAGAGGGATCTTTATTCTGTATCTAATCCCGGGCTCTATCTGTCCTGGGAGTGTTTGATGGGGACAGCGTAGAAGGAGCTTCACTCTGTATCTAAGCCCGTGCTGTACCTGTCCTGGGAGTGTTTGATGCGGACAGTGTCGAGGGAGCTTTACTCTGTATCTCACCCCGTGCTGCACCTGTCCTGAGTGTGTTTCATGGGGACAGTGTAGAGGGAGCTTTACTCTGTATATAACCCCGTGCTGCACCTGTCCTGGGAGTGTTTGATGGGGGACAGTGTAGAGGGAACTTTATTCTGTATCAAACCCCATGCTGTATCTGTCCTGGGAGTGTTTGATTGAGACAGTTTAGAGGGAGCTTTACTCTGTATCTAACCCCGTGCTGTACCTGTCCTGGGAGTGTTTGATGGGGACTGTGTAGAGGAAGCTTTACTCTGTATCTAACCCCGTGCTGCACCTGACCTGAGTGTGTTTCATGGGGGACACTTTACAGGGAGCTTTACTCTGTATCTAATCCCGTGCTGTATCTGTCCAGGGAGTGTTTGATGGGGGACAGTTTAGAGGGAGCTTTACTTCGTATCTAACCCCGTGCCAGACCTGTTCTGGGAGTGTTTGATGAGGGACAGTTTAGAGGGAGCTTTACTCTGTATCTAACCCTGTGCTGTACCTGTCCTGGGAGTGTGAAGCATCTTGGGATAATACTGTCCAAGGTGCTATATAAATGCAAGATGTTGTTGTGTGTGTCTGAGTGTCAGCTTCTGTCCATGTCCAGGACACTGCAGGTAACAGAGAATGATTCACTCTGGTCTGCGATTGTACATCTCGTGTGTGTCTCAGTGTCAGCTCTGAAACATGTACAGCACTATCCCATCCTGTTTCTGTGTCTCTCTGCCTCTGTATCTGTATCTCTCCCTCTCGCTCCATCTCTCGCCCCATGACTGAAAGAAACGAGAGTTTCAATCCCACACTGGGATGCTGTTCAATGTGAGTTCAGTTTTCCCAGAACTAAAAATCCTCAATTAAAAATTCCTTTGACAGAGCAGAGGGAACTTTTCTCAAAGTGAATTTGCGGCTGTCTTGAATTTGAACCCAAGTTTTCAATATGGGGGTGGCACTGCTTCCTCACAGTGCCAGGGACCTGCCTTCGATTCCCAGCATGGGTCACTTTCTGACTGGAGTTTGAACGTCCTTCCCGTGTTTGTGTGGGTTTCCTCCGGGTGCTCCGGTTTCATCCCACACTCCAAATATGTGCGGGTTAGGTTAATTGGCCGTGCTCAATTGCCCCTTAGTGTTAGGGGGATTCAGGCCCGGGTGGTATTGTTGTCGGGGGCAGGCTTGATGGACTAAAGGACCTCCTTCTGCACTTTCGGGATTCTATGATGAACGGCATGGTGGCACAGTGGTTAGCACAGCGCCAAGAACCCAGGTTCAATTCCAGCCTCAGCTCGCTGTCAGTGTAGAGTTCTCCCAGTGCCTGTGCGGGTTTCCTCCGGGTGCTCCAGTTTCCTCCCACAGTACAAACATATGCGGGTAAGGTGGATTGGCCATGATAAATTGACCTTAGTGTCAGGGGATTAACAGGGTAAATATATGGGGTTACGGGAATCGGGCCTGGGTGGGATTGTGGTCGATGCAGACTCGATGGGCCGAATGGTCTGCCCTTCAGGGATTCTATGATTCTAGGATCTCAAATCATTGATAAATACGATGAAACTGAGACAGACACGGGGGCTTTGCAGCAGCAGACAGAATGGGAATCATTGCATCCTGCACCGAGTTTTATTACACAACCAATTTCAGAAAATTCACAACTCTAATTCACAACTGCAAAGTGTGGGATTGCAAACTTGGAATTATTAGCACAGGACTAAAGTTTAAAAGCTAAACACTGACATTCGGAAACAGGAGATGGCCTCACATCTTCAATTCTGTGATTGTCCCCCATCTCCTGCTCTGAATATTACAATATCTCTGCCCCCTTCATGCATCTGCAGACTTTGAAAGTTACTCAGACATCGGTGAAACTAGTCTTTATCTCGGGGCATTTCCTGTGAAATATGCACCTTCTGCAACGAGACACAATCTAATTGACGCTTTCTGATACAATCTGAATCTCCTTTCAAACATCCTCCCAACCCCACTGTGCAGGAATGTCACCTTTTGTCACATTCCCCAACAAAATTGTTGACACTTTATCAGGCGGGAAAAGTAGATTCAACTGACAGATTCTGAGCACCAGGTTGAATCTTTAAGATGTAAAAATGAACTGAAAGCCCAGGTCTCTCTGTTCCTGCATCCATTTTAACATTGACCCATTGATTTTAAATTGCTTCTCCTGTATAAAAATATCATCTATCAACCTCAGATTTAAACATTAATAAGCGACTGAGCATCAACTGCGAATTATAGAAGGTAGTTCCAAACTAATATCACAGCTGGTGTGGCAAAGTGTTTCTGAATTCCACTCCTACAAGTCTAAAATCCTCAACATTGTTTGAAATCCAATGTCCCCAAGTCCTGGACTCCCCAACCAGCAGGAAAAGTTGTTCTTTATCAGTCCTCTCCATTCCCCTTATTATCTTGAAGTGTTTGATCCAATCTTCCCGTAGCCTAAATTCCAGCATTACAGAGTAACACTTCAACTGCACTTTTCAACAAACAATCCCAAACCAAATACAGAACAGGGTTCATAGAATCATGTAGTGCAGGAGGCCATTCGGCCCATCGAGTCTGCACTGACCACAATCCCACCCAGGCCCCATCCCTATAATCCCACACATTTACCTCAGCTAATCCTCCTGACACGAAGGGACAATTTAGCTTGGCCAATCCACCTAACCTGTACACCTGATAGAAGTCTGCCAGATTATGAGGGGCATGGACAGAGTGGATAGTCAGAAGATTTTTCCCAGGGTGGAAGAGTTATTACTTGGCGGCATAGGTTTAAGGTGCGAGGGGCAAGGTTTAAAGGAGATGTGGGAGGAAAGTTGATTTACACAGAGTGTGGTGGGTGCCTGGAACTCGTTGCCGGGTGAGGGAGTGGAAACGGATATGATAGTGACTTTTCAAGGGCGTCTTGACAAAGACATGAATAAGATGGGAATGGAGGGATATGGTCCCCGGAAGGGGAGGGGGTTTTAGTTCAGTCAGGCAGCATGGTCGGTGCAGGCTTGGAGAGCCGAAAGACCTGTTCCCGTGCTGTAATTTTCTTTGTTCTATCTTTGGAGTGTGGGATGAAACCGGAGCACCCAGAGCAAACCCACACAAACACGGGAAGGACGTTCAAACTCCAGTCAGAAAGTGACCCATGCTGGGAATCGAAGGCGGGTCCCTGGCACTGTGAGGAAGCAGTGCTAACCCCTGCATCACTATGCCACCCCCATATTGAAAACTTGGGTTCAAATTCAAGACAGCCGCAAATTCACTTTGAGAAAAGTTCCCTCTGCTGTGTCAAAGGAATTTTTAATTGAGGATTTTTATTTCTGGGAAAACTGAACTCACATTGAACAGCATCCCAGTGTGGGATTTAAACTCTAGTTTGTTTCAGTCATGGGGAGAGAGATGGAGCGAGAGGGAGAGATACAGATACAGAGGCAGAGAGACACAGAAACAGGATGGGATAGTGCTGTACATGTTTCAGAGCTGACACTGAGACACACACGAGATGTACAATGGCAGACCAGAGTGAATCATTCTCTGTTACCTGCAGTGTCCTGGACATGGACAGAAGCTGACACTCAGACACACACAACAACAACTTGCATTTATATAGCACCTTGGACAGTATTATCCCAAGATGCTTCACACTCCCAGGACAGGTACAGCACAGGGTTAGATACAGAGTAAAGCTCCCTCTGCACTGTCCACATCAAACACTCCCTGGACAGGTACAGCACGGGGTTAGATACAGAGTCAAGCTCCCTCTACACTGTCCCCATCAAACACTCCCAGGACAGGTACAGCACGGGGTTAGATACAGAGTAGAGCTCCCTCTACACTGTCCCCATCAAACACTCCCAGGACAGGTACAGCATGGGTTTAGATACAGAGTAAAGCTCCCTCTACACTGTCCCCATCCAACATCCCCAGGACAGGTACAGCACTAAGTTAGATACAGAGTAAAGCTCCCTCTCCACTGTCCCCATCAAACACTCCCTGGACAGGTACAGCACAGGGTAAGATACAGAGTAAAGCTCCCTCTGCACTGTCCCCATCAAACACTCCCAGGACAGGTACAGCACGGGCTTAGATACAGAGTAAAGCTCCCTCTATACTGTCCCCATCAAACACTCCCAGGACATGTACAGCACGGGGTTAGGTACAGAGTAAAGCTCCCTCTACACTGTCCCGAGCAAACACTCCCTGGACAGTACAGCACGGGGTTTGATGCAGAGTAAAGCTCCCTCTGCACTGTCCCAATCAAACACTCCCAGGACAGGTACAGCACGGGTTTAGATACAGAGTAAAGCTCCCTCTACACTGTCCCTACCAAACACTCCCTGGACAGTACAGCACGGGGTTAGATACAGAGTAAAGCTCCCTCTGCACTGTCCCCCATCAAACACTCGCAGGACAGGTACAGAGTAAAGCTCCCTCTACACTGTCCACATCAAACACGACCAGGACAGGAAGAGCACGGGGTTAGATACAGAGTAAAGCTCCCTCTATACTGTCCCCATCAAACACTCCCAGGACAGGTACAGCACGGGGTTAGGTACAGAGTAAAGCTCCCTCTACACTGTCCCTATCAAACACTCCCAGGACAGGTACAGCACGGGGTTAGGTGCAGAGGAAAGGTCCCTCTACACTGTCCCTATCAAACACTCCCTGGACAGCACAGCACGGAGTTTGATGCAGAGTCAAGTTCCCTCTACACTGTCCCCATCAAACACTCCCAGGACAGGTACAGCACGGGGTTAGATACAGAGTAAAGCTCCCTCTACACTGTCCCCATCAAACACTCCCAGGACAGGTACAGCACGGGGTTTAGATACAGAGTAAAGCTCCCTCTACACTGTCCCCCTCAATCACTTCCAGGACAAGTACAGCATGGGCGAGGTACAGGGTAAAGGTCCCTCTACACTGTCTCTATCAAACACTCCATGGACAGTACAGCACGGGACTAGATACAGAGTAAAGCTCCCTCTACACTGTCCCCATCAAACACTCCCTGGACAGGTACAGCACAGTTTTAGATACAGAGTAAAGCTCCCTCTGCACTGTCCCCATCAAACACTCCCAGGACAGGTACAGCACGGGGTTAGATACAGAGTAAAGCTCCCTCTGCACTGTCCCCCATCAAACACTCGCAGGACAGGTACAGAGTAAAGCTCCATCTACAATGTCCACATCAAACACGACCAGGACAGGAAGAGCACGGGCTTAGATACAGAGTAAAGCTCCCTCTATACTGTCCCCATCAAACACTCCCAGGACACGTACAGCACGGGGTTAGGTACAGAGTAAAGCTCCCTCTACACTGTCCCTACCAAACACTCCCTGGACAGTACAGCACGGGGTTTGATGCAGAGTAAAGCTCCCTCTGCACTGTCCCCATCAAACACTCCCAGGACAGGTACAGCACGGGTTTAGATACAGAGTAAAGCTCCCTCTACACTGTCCCTACCAAACACTCCCTGGACAGTACAGCACGGGGTTAGATACAGAGTAAAGCTCCCTCTGCACTGTCCCCCATCAAACACTCGCAGGACAGGTACAGAGTAAAGCTCCCTCTACACTGTCCACATCAAACACGACCAGGACAGGAAGAGCACGGGGTTAGATACAGAGTAAAGCTCCCTCTATACTGTCCCCATCAAACACTCACAGGACAGGTACAGCACGGGGTTAGGTACAGAGTAAAGCTCCCTCTACACTGTCCCTATCAAACACTGCCAGGACAGGTACAGCACGGGGTTAGGTACAGAGGAAAGGTCCCTCTACACTGTCCCTATCAAACACTCCCTGGACAGCACAGCACGGGGTTTGATGCAGAGTCAAGTTCCCTCTACACTGTCCCCATCAAACACTCCCAGGACAGGTACAGCACGGGGTTAGATACAGAGTAAAGCTCCCTCTACACTGTCCCCATCAAACACTCCCAGGACAGGTACAGCACGGGGTTTAGATACAGAGTAAAGCTCCCTCTACACTGTCCCCATCAATCACTTCCAGGACAAGTACAGCATGGGCGAGGTACAGGGTAAAGGTCCCTCTACACTGTCTCTATCAAACACTCCCTGGACAGTACAGCACGGGACTAGATACAGAGTAAAGCTCCCTCTACACTGTCCCCATCAAACACTCCCAGGACAGGTACAGCACGGGGTTAAATGCAGAGTAAAGCTCCCTCTACACTGTCCCCATCAAACACTCCCAGGACAGGTGCAGCACGGGGTTAGATACAGAGTAAAGCTCCCTTGAAATTGTCCCCATCAAACACTCGCAGGACAGGTACAGCATGGGGTAGATACAGAGTAAAGCTCCCTCTGCACTGTCCCCATCAAACACTCCCAGGACAGGTACAGCACGGGGTTAGATACAGAGTAAAGCTCCCTCTACACTGTCCCCATCAAACACTCCCAGGACAGGTACAGCACGGGGTTAGATACAGAGTAAAGCTCCCTCTGCACTTTCCCACATCAAAACACTCCCAGGATTGATACAGCATGGAGTGAGACACAGAGTAAAGCTCCCTCGACACTGTCCCCAAAAAACACTCCCAGGACAGGTACAGCACGGGGTTAGATACAGAGTAAAGCTCCCTCTACACTGTCCCCATCAAACACTCCCAGGACAGGTACAACACGGGGTTAGATACAGAGTAAAGCCCCCTCTACACCGTCCCCAACAAACACTCCCAGGACAGGTCCAGCACGGGGATGGATACAGAGTAAAGCTCCCTCTACACTGTCCCCCATCAAACACTCCCATGACAGGTACAGCACGAGGTTAGATACAGAGTAAAGCTCCCTCTACACTGTCGCCATGAAACACTCCAAGGACAGATACAGCACGGGGTTAGGTACAGAGTAAAGCTCCCTCAACACGGGTCCCCTTCAAACACTCCCAGGACAGTTTGAGCAGGGGGCGAGATACAGAGTAAAGCTTCCTCTCCAATGTCCCCATCAAACACTCCCAGGACAGGTACAGCACGCGGTTAGATACAGAGGAAAGCTCCCTCCACACTGTTCCCATCAAACACACCCAGGACAGGTGCAGCACGGGGTAAGATACAGAGTAAAGCTCCCTCTACACTGTCCCCTTCAAACACTCCCAGGACAGGTACAGCACGGGGTTAGATACAGAGTAAAGCTCCCTCTGCACTTTCCCACATCAAAACACTCCCAGGACAGATACAGCAAGGCTTTAGATGCAGAGTAAAGCTGCCTCGACACTCCCCTTCATTCACTCCCAGGACAGATACAGTGTTGAAGTTAACTGTCTGTCTGTTTCATTTCCATCTCCTCTGCACCCGCTCTCGAACACAAATAATTGTCTGGAAGAAAGTGAGAAGGAGCCTCGGCAGAGAGGTTGGGAAGGATTGAATGGAGAGAGGCAGAAACCCTCAACACATTTCAAAACTACACTGATTTCCACTTGAAGGAATAACTTCTCCACCCCAACACTATCCCGTCATTCTCGATAAGCCCATGCTGCCCGTGTTCTGTGATAAATTACACGCAAGTGAAAAGATTATTTTAAATAGTGGGGTTACATTTGCCACCCCCCAATCTGTAGGAACTGCTTCAGAGTCAATAGAATTTTGGAAGATGACCAGCAATGCATCCAATATTTCCAGCGCCGCTTCCTTTAATACTCTGGGATGTAGATTATCAGGCCCTGGGGATTTGTCAGCCTTTAACCCCATTCATTCCCCCAGCACCATTTTCTTACTAATACTGATTTCCTTCAATTCAATTCCACACTCTCACTAAACCATTGGTTCCCTAACATTTCTGCCAGGTTATCTGTGCCTCTTTTGTGAAGACAGAACCAAAGTATACGTTCAATTCTTCTGCCATTTCTTTGCTCCCCATTATAATTTCCCCGGAGAGATGGAGAGAGGCAGAGTCACTGACAGATAGGGGTGAGATAGTAATGCAGAGAGTAACAGTGAGATATTCAGGTGGGCAAGCAGCTAATAGTGGGGTACAACAAGGATCACTCCAAAGCCACAGATATTGCCTCATGTTGCCGCTGTCGCCATTTACCTTAAATCAGCATCCTCTGCTTTCCAAGCTTTCCCCCAATGTGCCGATTATCTCAAAGCCGATCCTCTCAGTCCCGGGACATCACTGCAGGAGTTCCTCAGGGTGAGTGTCCGAGGCCCCACCATCTTCAGCTGCTCCATCACTGACCTTCCCTCCATAGGTGAGATGTTCGCTGATGATCGCAGCATTCACAACTCCTCAGATTGTGAAATAGTCAATGCCGGAATACTGAGCAGGACAGGCAGCATCTGTGTAAAGAGAAGCAGATTCTGGGACTGGGGGACTGGGAGACAGGAAGATAGTGAAACACACACAAACTCACTGACAACAAACGCAGTGATGCACAGACACACACACACACACAGATACACGCACAGTCTCACACACAGACACACACACACAAACACACACAGATACACGCACAGTCTCACACACAGACACACACACACAGATACACGCACAGTCTCACACACAGACACACACACACACACAGATACACGCACAGTCTCACACACAGACACACACACACACACAGATACACGCACAGACACACACACACACACACACACACAGATACACGCACAGTCTCACACACACACACAGATAGAGAACAGTCCCACAGTCTCACTCACAATATCCTAATCTCCCTGGCATTAAGGGGCAATTTGTCACGGCCAATCAACCTAACGCGCGCATCTTTGGAGTGTGGGAGGAAACCGGAGCACCCGGAGGAAACCCACGCAGACACGGGGAGAACGTGCAAACTCCACACAGGCAGTGACCCGAGACCAAAATTGAACCCGGGTCCGTTGCACTGTGAGGCAGCAGAGCTAACCACTGTGACACCCATGTTGTCCTTCATTGCAAGAGGATTGGAGTAGAAGAGCAAGGATGTCTTACTGCAGCTGGACAGAGCCTCGGTGAGACCACACCTGGAGTCTTGTGTACAGTGTTCCTCTCCTTATCTGAGGAAGGATGTACTTGCCACAGAGGGAGAGCAGTGAATGTTCACCAGACTGATTCCTGGGATGGCAGCATTGATGTCTGAGGGGAGATTGGGTCGGCTGGGCCTGTATTCACTGGAATGTAGAAGAGTGAGCGGGGATCTAATTGAAAGGTATAAAATTCTGACAGTGCTGGACAGGCTGGATACAGGGATATTGTTTCCTCCGGCTGGGGGTGTCTGGAACAAGGGGTCACAGTCTCAGGATACGGGGGAGGCCATTTGGGACTGAGATGAGGGGAAACCTCTTCACTCAGAGGGTGGTGAACCTGTGGAATTCTCTCCCACAGAAAGCTGTGGAGACCAAGTCACTGAATATATTTAAGAAGGAAAGAGATAGAGTTCTAGACTCTAAAGGTGTCGAGGTGTATGGGGAGAGCGCTGGTGTATGGCATTGAGACAGAGGATCGGCCATGATAGCGTTGAATGGTGGGTCAGGCTCGAAGGGCTGAATGGCCTCCTCCTCCTCCTATTTTCTATGTTGA
Organism: Mustelus asterias; assembly: GCF_964213995.1. Taxonomy (NCBI): domain Eukaryota; kingdom Metazoa; phylum Chordata; class Chondrichthyes; order Carcharhiniformes; family Triakidae; genus Mustelus; species Mustelus asterias. The sequence goes on along the minus strand of NW_027590083.1, from coordinate 692,517 downwards.
TGTGACCGCCCCAAGTCTCTTTGGGCCTCCACTCTTTCCAGCCTTTCCCCATTCATAAAGCAATGTGTTCTATCCTTTTTAAAGTGGGTGACCACACAATTGTCTCCAATGAAATGCATCTTTCACTCTTTGAACCATTCAGTTAAGACATTTTACTTTAGGGCTGCATGGTGGCACAGTGGTTCGTACTGCTGCCTCACAGCGCCAGGGACCCGGGTTCAATTCCAGCCTCGGGTGACTGTGTGGAGTTTGCACATTCTCCCCGTGTCTGTGTGGGTTTCCTCCGGGTGCTCTGGTTACCTTCCACACTCGCAAGATATATAGATTAGATGGATTAGCAATGGGGTTATGGGGATAGGGCTGGGGTGAGGGCCTGGGGAAGATACTCTGTCATCAAGTCTGTGCAGACTCAATGAGCTGAATGGCCTCTTATGCAGTGGAATACCTCTTTGCCATTTGAAGCTTCTCGCTATAAGACTTAAAATGCTGCCTATTTCTGTGAAATGTAGCAAACTTTCTGTCTCATCACCGGGCGACATGATGGCACAGTGGTTAGCACTGCTCCCCCACAGCACCAAGGACCCACGTTCAATTCCAGCCTCGGGTGACTGTCTGTGTGGAGTTTGTACGTTCTCCCAGTGTCTGCGTGGGTTTCCTCCGGGTGCTCTGGTTTCCTCCCACACTCCAAAGATGTGCGGGTTAGGTTAATTGGCCGTGCTCAATTGCCCCTTAGTGTTAGGGGGATTCAGGCCCGGGTGGTATTGTTGTCGGGGGCAGGCTTGATGGGCCAAAGGACCTCCTTCTGCACTTTAGGGATTCTTTGATGAACGGCATGGTGGCACAGTGGTTAGCACAGCGCCAAGAACCCAGGTTCAATTCCAGCCTCAGCTCGCTGTCAGTGTAGAGTTCTCCCAGTGTCTGCGTGGGTTTCCTCCGGGTGCTCCAGTTTCCTCCCACAGTCCAAACATGTGCGGGTAAGGTGGATTGGCCATGATAAATTGACCTTAGTGTCAGGGGATTAACAGGGTAAATATATGGGGTTACGGGAATCGGGCCTGGGTGGGATTGTGGTCGATGCAGACTCAATGGGCCGAATGGTCTGCCCTTCAGGGATTCTATGATTCTAGGATCTCAAATCATTGATAAATACGATGAAACTGAGACAGACACGGGGGCTTTGCAGCAGAGACAGAATGGGTATCATTGCATCCTGCACCGAGTTTTATTACACAACCAATTTCAGAAAATTCACAACTCTAATTCACAACAGCAAAGTGTGGGATTGCAAACTTGGAATTATTAGCACAGGACTAAAGTTTAAAAGCTAAACACTGACATTCAGAAACAGGAGCTGGCCTCACATCTTCAATTCTGTGATTGTCCCCATCTCCTGCTCTGAATATTACAATATCTCTGCCCCCTTCATGCGTCTGCAGACTTTGAAAGTTACTCAGACATCGGTGAAACTAGTCTTTATCTCGGGGCATTTCCTGTGAAATATGCACCTTCTGCAACGAGACACAATCTAATTGACGCTTTCTGATACAATCTGAATCTCCTTTCAAACAACCTCCCAACCCCACTGTGCAGGAATGTCACCTTTTGTCACATTCCCCAACACAATTGTTGACACTTTACCAGGCAGGAAAAGTAGATTCAACTGACAGATTCTGAGCACCAGGTTGAATCTTTAAGATGTAAAAATGAACTGAAAGCCCAGGTCTCTCTGTTCCTGCATCCATTTTAACATTGACCCATTGATTTTAAATTGCTTCTCCTGTATAAAAATATCACCTATCAACCTCAGATTTAAACAGTAATAAGCGACTGAGCATCAACTGCGAATTATAGAAGGTAGTTCCAAACTAATATCACAGCTGGTGTGGCAAAGTGTTTCTGAATTCCACTACTACAAGTCTAAAATCCTCAACATTGTTTGAAATCCAATGTCCCCAAGTCCTGGACTCCCCAACCAGCAGGAAATGTTGTTCTTTATCAGTCCTCTCCATTCCCCTTATTATCTTGAAGTGTTTGATCCAATCTTCCCGTAGCCTAAATTCCAGCATTACATAGTAACACTTCAACTACACTTTTCATCAAACAATCCCAAACCAAATACAGAACAGGGTTCATAGAATCCTGTAGTGCAGGAGGCCATTCGGCCCATCGAGTCTGCACTGACCACAATCCCACCCAGGCCCCATCCCTATAATCCCATACATTTACCTCAGCTAATCCTCCTGACACTAAGGGACAATTTAGCTTGGCCAATCCACCTAACCTGTACACCTGATAGAAGTCTGCCAGATTATGAGGGGCATGAACAGAGTGGATAGTCAGAAGCTTTTTCCCAGGGTGGTAGAGTTATTACTTGGGGGCATAGGTTTAAGGTGCGAGGGGCAAGGTTTAAAGGAGATGTGGGAGGAAAGTTGTTTTACACAGAGTGTCGTGGGTGCCTGGAACTCGTTGCCGGGGGAGGGAGTGGAAACGGATATGATAGTGACTTTTCAAGGGCGTCTTGACAAAGACATGAATAAGATGGGAATGGAGGGATATGGTCCCCGGAAGGGGAGGGGGTTTTAGTTCAGTCAGGCAGCATGGTCGGTGCAGGCTTGGAGAGCCGAAAGACCTGTTCCCGTGCTGTAATTTTCTTTGTTCTATCTTTGGAGTGTGGGATGAAACCGGAGCACCCGGAGGAAACCCACACAAACACGGGAAGGACGTTCAAACTCCAGTCAGAAAGTGACCCATGCTGGGAATCGAAGGCGGGTCCCTGGCACTGTGAGGAAGCAGTGCTAACCCCTGCATCACGGTGCCACCCCCATATTGAAAACTTGGGTTCAAATTCAAGACAGCCGCAAATTCACTTTGAGAAAAGTTCCCTCTGCTGTGTCAAAGGAATTTTTAATTGAGGATTTTTATTTCTGGGAAAACTGAACTCACATTGAACAGCATCCCAGTGTGGGATTTAAACTCTAGTTTGTTTCAGTCATGGAGAGAGAGATGGAGCGAGAGGGAGAGATACAGATACAGAGGCAGAGAGACACAGAAACAGGATGGGATAGTGCTGTACATGTTTCAGAGCTGACACTGAGACACACACGAGATGTACAATCGCAGACCAGAGTGAATCATTCTCTGTTACCTGCAGTGTCCTGAACATGGACAGAAGCTGACACTCAGACACACACAACAACAACTTGCATTTATATAGCACCTTGGACAGTATTATCCCAAGATGCTTCACACTCCCAGGACAGGTACAGCACAGGGTTAGATACAGAGTAAAGCTCCCTCTGCACTGTCCACATCAAACACTCCCTGGACAGGTACAGCACGGGGTTAGATACAGAGTAAAGCTCCCTCTATACTGTCCCCATCAAACACTCCCAGGACAGGTACAGCATGGGTTTAGATACAGTGTAAAGCTCCCTCTACACTGTCCCCATCAAACACTCCCAGGACAGGTACAGCACTAGGTTAGATACAGAGTAAAGCTCCCTCTACACTGTCCCCATCAAACACTCCCTGGACAGGTACAGCACAGGGTTAGATACAGAGTAAAGCTCCCTCTGCACTGTCCCCATCAAACACTCTCAGGACAGGTACAGCACGGGGTTAGATACAGAGTAAAGCTCCCTCTGCACTGTCCCCCATCAAACACTCGCAGGACAGGTACAGAGTAATGCTCCCTCTACACTGTCCACATCAAACACGGCCAGGACAGGAAGAGCACGGGCTTAGATACAGAGTAAAGCTCCCTCTATACTGTCCTCATCAAACACTCCCAGGACAGGTACAGCACGGGGTTAGGTACAGAGTAAAGCTCCCTCTACACTGTCCCTACCAAACACTCCCAGGACAGTACAGCACGGGGTTTGATGCAGCGTAAAGCTCCCTCTGCACTGTCCCCATCAAACACTCCCAGGACAGGTACAGCACGGGTTTAGATACAGAGTACAGCTCCCTCTGCACTGTCCCCCATCAAACACTCGCAGGACAGGTACAGAGGAAAGCTCCCTCTACACTGTCCACATCAAACACGACCAGGACAGGAAGAGCACGGGGTTAGATACAGAGTAAAGCTCCCTCTATACTGTCCCCATCAAACACTCCCAGGACAGGTACAGCACGGGGTTAGGTACAGAGTAAAGCTCCCTCTACACTGTCCCTATCAAACACTCCCAGGACAGGTACAGCACGGGGTTAGGTACAGAGGAAAGGTCGCTCTACACTGTCCCTATCAAACACTCCCTGGACAGCACAGCACGGGGTTTGATGCAGAGTCAAGTTCCCTCTACACTGTCCCCATCAAACACTCCCAGGACAGGTACAGCACGGGGTTAGATACAGAGTAAAGCTCCCTCTACACTGTCCCCATCAAACACTCCCAGGACAGGTACAGCACGGGGTTAAATACAGAGTAAAGCTCCCTCTACACTGTCCCCATCAAACACTCCCAGGACAGGTACAGCACGGGTTTAGATACAGAGTAAAGCTCCCTTGAAATTGTCCCCATCAAACACTCGCAGGACAGGTACAGCACGGGGTTAAATACAGAGTAAAGCTCCCTCTACACTGTCCCCATCAAACACTCCCAGGACAGGTACAGCACGGGGTTAAATACAGAGTAAAGCTCCCTCTACACTGTCCCCATCAAACACTCCCAGGACAGGTACAGCACGGGGTTAGATACAGAGTAAAGCTCCCTCTGCACTTTCCCACATCAAAACACTCCCAGGATTGATACAGCATGGAGTGAGACACAAAGTAAAGCTCCCTCGACACTGTCCCCAAAAAACACTCCCAGGACAGGTACAGCACGGTGTTAGATACAGAGTAAAGCTCCATCTACACTGTCCCCATCAAACACTCCCAGGACAGGTACAGCACGGGGATAGATACAGAGTAAAGCTCCCTCTACACTGTCCCCCATCAAACACTCCCATGACAGGTACAGCACGAGGTTAGATACAGAGTAAAGCTCCCTCTACACTGTCGCCATGAAACACTCCAAGGACAGATACAGCACGGGGTTAGGTACAGAGTAAAGCTCCCTCAACACGGGTCCCCTTCAAACACTCCCAGGACAGTTTGAGCAGGGGGCGAGATACAGAGTAAAGCTTCCTCTCCAATGTCCCCATCAAACACTCCCAGGACAGGTACAGCACGCGGTTAGATACAGAGTAAAGCTCCCTCCACACTGTTCCCATCAAACACACCCAGGACAGGTGCAGCACGGGGTAAGATACAGAGTAAAGCTCCCTCTACACTGTCCCCTTCAAACACTCCCAGGACAGGTACAGCACGGGGTTAGATACAGAGTAAAGCTCCCTCTGCACTTTCCCACATCAAAACACTCCCAGGATTGATACAGCATGGAGTTAGATACAGAGTAAAGCTCCCTCTACACTGTCGCCATTAAATACTCCCAGGACAGATACAGCAAGGCTTTAGATGCAGAGTAAAGCTGCCTCGACACTCCCCTTCATTCACTCCCAGGACAGATACAGTGTTGAAGTTAACTGTCTGTCTGTTTCATTTCCATCTCCTCTGCACCCGCTCTCGAACACAAATAATTGTCTGGTAGAAAGTGAGAAGGAGCCTCGGCAGAGAGGTTGGGAAGGATTGAATGGAGAGAGGCAGAAACCCTCAACACATTTCAAAACTACACTGATTTCCACTTGAAGGAATAACTTCTCCACCCCAACACTATCCCGTCATTCTCGATAAGCCCATGCTGCCCGTGTTCTGTGATAAATTACACGCAAGTGAAAAGATTATTTTAAATAGTGGGGTTACATTTGCCACCCCCCAATCTGTAGGAACTGCTCCAGAGTCTATAGAATTTTGGAAGATGACCAGCAATGCATCCAATATTTCCAGCGCCGCTTCCTTTAATACTCTGGGATGTAGATTATCAGGCCCTGGGGATTTGTCAGCCTTTAACCCCATTCATTCCCCCAGCACCATTTTCGTACTAATACTGATTTCCTTCAATTCAATTCCACACTCTCACTAAACCATTGGTTCCCTAACATTTCTGCCAGGTTATCTGTGCCTCTTTTGTGAAGACAGAACCAAAGTATACGTTCAATTCTTCTGCCATTTCTTTGCTCCCCATTATAATTTCCCCGGAGAGATGGAGAGAGGCAGAGTCACTGACAGATAGGGGTGAGATAGTAATGCAGAGAGTAACAGTGAGATATTCAGGTGGGCAAGCAGCTAATAGTGGGGTACAACAAGGATCACTCCAAAGCCACAGATATTGCCTCATGTTGCCGCTGTCGCCATTTACCTTAAATCAGCATCCTCTGCTTTCCAAGCTTTCCCCCAATGTGCCGATTATCTCAAAGCCGATCCTCTCAGTCCCGGGACATCACTGCAGGAGTTCCTCAGGGTGAGTGTCCGAGGCCCCAACCATCTTCAGCTGCTCCATCACTGACCTTCCCTCCATAGGTGAGATGTTCGCTGATGATCGCAGCATTCACAACTCCTCAGATTGTGAAATAGTCAATGCCGGAATACTGAGCAGGACAGGCAGCATCTGTGTAAAGAGAAGCAGATTCTGGGACTGGGGGGACTGAGAGACAGGAAGATAGTGAAACACACACAAACTCACTGACAACAAACGCAGTGATGCACAGACACACACACACACACAGATACACGCACAGTCTCACACACACACACACAGATAGAGAACAGTCCCACAGTCTCACTCACAATATCCTAATCTCCCTGGCATTAAGGGGCAATTTATCACGGCCAATCAACCTAACGCGCGCATCTTTGGAGTGTGGGAGGAAACCGGAGCACCAGGAGGAAACCCATGCAGACACGGTTAGAACGTGCAAACTCCACACAGACAGTGACCTGAGAGCAGAATTGAACCCGGGTCCGTTGCGCTGTGAGGCAGCAGAGCTAACCACTGTGACACCCATGTTGGCCTTCATTGCAAGAGGATTGGAGTAGAAGAGCAAGGATGTCTTACTGCAGCTGGACAGGGCCTCGGTGAGACCACACCTGGAGTCTTGTGTACAGTGTTCCTCTCCTTATCTGAGGAAGGATGTACCTGCCACAGAGGGAGAGCAGTGAATGTTCACCAGACTGATTCCTGGGATGGCAGCATTGATGTCTGAGGGGAGATTGGGTCGGCTGGGCCTGTATTCACTGGAATGTAGAAGAGTGAGCGGGGATCTAATTGAAGGGTATAAAATTCTGACAGTGCTGGACAGGCTGGATACAGGGATATTGTTTCCTCCGGCAGGGGGTGTCTGGAACAAGGGGTCACAGTCTCAGGATACGGGGGAGGCCATTTGGGACTGAGATGAGGGGAAACCTCTTCACTCAGAGGGTGGTGAACCTGTGGAATTCTCTCCCACAGAAAGCTGTGGAGACCAAGTCACTGAATATATTTAAGAAGGAAAGAGATAGATTTCTAGACTCTAAAGGTGTCGAGGTGTATGGGGAGAGTGCTGGTGTGTGGTATTGAGACAGAGGTTCGGCCATGATAACGTTGAATGGTGGGTCAGGCTCGAAGGGCTGAATGGGCCTCCTCCTCCTCCTATTTTCTATGTTGATGTGACCGCCCCAAGTCTCTTTGGGCCTCCACTCTTTCCAGCCTTTCCCCATTCATAAAGCAATCTGTTCTATCCTTTTTAACGTGGGTGACCACACAATTGTCTCCAATGAAATCCATCTTTCACTCTTTGAACCATTCAGTTAAGACATTTTACTTTAGGGCAGCATGGTGGCACAGTGGTTCGTACTGCTGCCTCACAGCGCCAGGGACCCGGGTTCAATGCCAGCCTCGGGTGACTGCGTGGAGTTTGCACATTCTCCCCGTGTCTGCGTGGGTTTCCTCCGGGTGCTCTGGTTACCTTCCACACTCGCAAGGTATATGGATTAGATGGATTAACAATGGGGTTATGGGGATAGGGCTGGGGTGAGGGCCTGGGTAAGATACTCTGTCATCAAGTCTGTGCAGACTCAATGAGCTGAATGGCCTCTTATGCAGTGGAATACCTCTTTGCCATTTGAAGCTTCTGGCTGTAAGACTTAAAATGCTGCCTATTTCTGTGAAATGTAGCAAACTTTCAGTCTCATCACCGGGCGACGTGATGGCACAGTGGTTAGCACTGCTCCCCCACAGCAGCAAGGATCCACGTTCAATTCCAGCCTCGGGTGACTGTCTGTGTGGAGTTTGTACGTTCTCCCAGTGTCTGCGTGGGTTTCCTCCGGGTGCTCTGGTTTCCTCCCACACTCCAAAGATGTGCGGGTTAGGTTAATTGGCCGTGCTCAATTGCCCCTTAGTGTTAGGGGGATTCAGGCCCGGGTGGTCTTGTTGTCGGGGGCAGGCTTGATGGACCAAAGGACCTCCTTCTGCACTTTAGGGATTCTATGATGAACGGCATGGTGGCACAGTGGTTAGCACAGCGCCAAGAACCCAGGTTCAATTCCAGCCTCAGCTCGCTGTCAGTGTCGAGTTCTCCCAGTGTCTGCGTGGGTTTCCTCCGGGTGCTCCAGTTTCCTCCCACAGTCCAAACATGTGCGGGTTAGGTGGATTGGCCATGATAAATTGACCTTAGTGTCAGGGGATTAACAGGGTAAATATATGGGGTTACGGGAATCGGGCCTGGGTGGGATTGTGGTCGATGCAGACTCGATGGGCCGAATGGTCTGCCCTTTAGGGATTCTATGATTCTAGGATCTCAAATCATTGATAAATACGATGAAACTGAGACAGACACGGGGGCTTTGCAGCAGCAGGCAGAATGGGAATCATTGCATCCTGCACCGAGTTTTATTACACAACCAATTTCAGAAAATTCACAACTCTAATTCACAACAGCAAAGTGTGGGATTGCAAACTTGGAATTATTAGCACAGGACTAAAGTTTAAAAGCTAAACACTGACATTCGGAAACAAGAGATGGCCTCACATCTTCAATTCTGTGATTGTCCCCCATCTCCTGCTCTGAATATTACAATATCTCTGCCCCCTTCCTGCGTCTGCAGACTTTGAAAGTTACTCAGACACCGGTGAAACTAGTCTTTATCTCGGGGCATTTCCTGTGAAATATGCACCTTCTGCAACGAGACACAATCTAATTGACGCTTTCTGATACAATCTGAATCTCCTTTCAAACAACCTCCCAACCCCACTGTGCAGGAATGTCACCTTTTGTCACATTCCCAAACACAATTGTTGACACTTTATCAGGCGGGTAAAGTAGATTCAACTGACAGATTCTGAGCACCAGGTTGAATCTTTAAGATGTAAAAATGAACTGAAATCCCAGGTCTCTCTGTTCCTGCATCCATTTTAACATTGACCCATTGATTTTAAATTGCTTCTCCTGTATAAAAATATCATCTATCAACCTCAGATTTAAACATTAATAAGCGACTGAGCATCAACTGCGAATTATAGAAGGTAGTTCCAAACTAATATCACAGCTGGTGTGGCAAAGTGTTTCTGAATTCCACTCCTGCAAGTCTAAAATCCTCAACATTGTTTGAAATCCAATGTCCCCAAGTCCTGGACTCCCCAACCAGCAGGAAAAGTTGTTCTTTATCAGTCCTCTCCATTCCCCTTATTATCTTGAAGTGTTTGATCCAATCATCCCGTAACCTAAATTCCAGCATTACAGAGTAACACTTCAACTACACTTTTCAACAAACAATCCCAAACCAAATACAGAACAGGGTTCATAGAATCCTGCAGTGCAGGAGGCCATTCGGCCCATCGAGTCTGCACTGACCACAATCCCACCCAGGCCCCATCCCTATAATCCCATACATTTACCTCAGCTAATCCTCCTGACACTAAGGGACAATTTAGCTTGGCCAATCCACCGAACCTGTACACCTGATAGAAGTCTGCCAGATTATGAGGGGCATGGACAGAGTGGATAGTCAGAAGATTTTTCCCAGGGTGGAAGAGTTATTACTCGGGGGCAGAGGTTTAAGGTGCGAGGGGCAAGGTTTAAAGGAGATGTGGGAGGAAAGGTTTTTTACACAGAGGGTGGTGGATGCCTGGAACTCGTTGCCGGGGGATGGAGTGGAAACAGATACGGTAGTGACTTTTCAAGGGCGTCTTGACAAAGACATGAATAAGATGGGAATGGAGGGATATGGTCCCCGGAAGGGTAGGGGGTTTTAGTTCAGTCAGGCAGCATGGTCGGTGCAGGATTGGAGAGCCGAAAGACCTGTTCCCGTGCTGTAATTTTCTTTGTTCTATCTTTGGAGTGTGGGATGAAACCGGAGCACCCGGAGGAAACCCACACAAACACGGGAAGGACGTTCAAACTCCAGTCAGAAAGTGACCCATGCTGGGAATCGAAGGCGGGTCCCTGGCACTGTGAGGAAGCAGTGCTAACCCCTGCATCACTGTGCCACCCCCATATTGAAAACTTGGGTTCAAGTTCAAGACAGCCGCAAATTCACTTTGAGTAAAGTTCCCTCTGCTGTGTCAAAGGAATTTTTAATTGAGGATTTTTATTTCTGGGAAAACTGAACTCACATTGAACAGCATCCCAGTGTGGGATTGAAACTCTAGTTTGTTTCAGTCCTGGGGAGAGAGATGGAGCGAGAGGGAGAGATACAGATACAGAGGCAGAGAGACACAGAAACAGGATGGGATTGTGCTGTACATGTTTCAGAGCTGACACTGAGACACACACGGGATGTACAATCGCAGACCAGAGTGAATCATTCTCTGTTACCTGCAGTGTCCTGGACATGGACAGAAGCTGACACTCTGACACACACAACAACAACTTGCATTTATATAGCACCTTGGACAGTATTATCCCAAGATGCTTCACAGGAGCCTTAATGTGAGAAATTTCACCCCGAGTCACAAGAGAGTTTAGGGTCACACGTCCCAAAGGTTTGGCCAGATGGTTTTTATGGACTATTTTAATTGGAGGAAAAGGAGGTGTTAAAATGGAGAAAACCAATCTGCTTCACTAATGTTCTTTATGGAAGGAAATCTGCCGTCCTTACCTGGTCGGGCCTACATGTGACTCCAGCCTCACAGCAATGTGGTTGACTCTTAGATGCTGTTTGAAATGGCCTAGCAAGCCACTCAGTTCATGAGCAATTAGGGACGAGGAGTAAACGCTGGCAGAACCAGCCAGGCCCACATCCCATGGATGTATTTGAGTAAAACGTTCAGGGAAGGAATTCCAGAGTTGGAGCCCACGCAGATGAAGACACAGCTCCCAATGGGGAAACGATTCAAATTGTGGATGGTCACGGAGCCAGAATGAAAGGAAAACAGATATGGGAGGATGGTGGGACTGGAGGAGGTGGATAACCAGCAAGAAACATTTCTCTCTCTCTGTGCTATCAGTTTCCATTATTCTCCTGACAAGTTGGATCACATTGTCCCTGACACTCCAAAATTCCTGGGAATACAGCCCTCGTTTGTGTCTCCATAGCTGCGTACCTGTCACATTTAAAATACTAACGTTACTTTAGTGAAGAGACAACTCTGTCAGAAATATCTCAGTGCTGCGTTCACACGAAATGGCCACTGGGAAGAAACGCTAAATGGCTGCCTGATATTTGTGGATATTTTTCACAGATTCCCAGAAAGGGAGAGATGGACAGAAGACACAGACACAGAGAGTGAGAAAAAGAGAGAGACACAGATTGATAGAGGTATAAAAGGTTTCCCTTTACCTGCACATGATTTAACTTGTTCCCAGTTGGTTTATGGATTCTCTCCTCAACTTATTGTCCAAAGTGCATCACTTCACATTTCTCAGTGTTGAAGTTAACTGTCTGTCCGTTTCATTTCAATCTCCTCTGCACCCGCTCCCGAACACAAATAATTGTCTGGTAGAAAGTGAGAAGGAGCCTCGGCAGAGAGGTTGGGAAGGATTGAATGGAGAGAGGCAGAAACCCTCAACACATTTCAAAACTACACTGATTTCCACTTGAAGGAATAACCTCTCCACCCCAACACTATCCCGTCATTCTCGATAAGCCCATGCTGCCCGTGTTCTGTGATAAATTACACGCAAGTGAAAAGATGATTTTAAATAGTGGGGTTACATTTGCCACCCCCCAATCTGTAGGAACTGCTCCAGAGTCTATAGAATTTTGGAAGATGACCAGCAATGCATCCAATATTTCCAGCGCCGCTTCCTTTAATACTCTGGGATGTAGATTATCAGGCCCTGGGGATTTGTCAGCCTTTAACCCCATTCATTCCCCAGCACCATTTTCTTACTAATACTGATTTCCTTCAATTCAATTCCACACTCTCACTAAACCATTGGTTCCCTAACATTTCTGCCAGGTTATCTGTGCCTCTTTTGTGAAGACAGAACCAAAGTATACGTTCAATTCTTCTGCCATTTCTTTGCTCCCCATTATAATTTCCCCGGAGAGATGGAGAGAGGCAGAGTCACTGAGAGATAGGGATGAGATAGTAATGCAGAGAGTAACAGTGAGATATTCAGGTGGGCAAGCAGCTAATAGTGGGGTACAACAAGGATCACTCCAAAGCCACAGATATTGCCTCATGTTGCTGCTGTCGCCATTTACCTTAAATCAGCATCCTCTGCTTTCCAAGCTTTCCCCCAATGTGCCGATTATCTCAAAGCCGATCCTCTCAGTCCCGGGACATCACTGCAGGAGTTCCTCAGGGTGAGTGTCCGAGGCCCCAACCATCTTCAGCTGCTCCATCACTGACCTTCCCTCCATAGGTGAGATGTTCCCTGATGATCGCAGCACTCACAACTCCTCAGATTGTGAAATAGTCAATGCCGGAATACTGAGCAGGACAGGCAGCATCTGTGTAAAGAGAAGCAGATTCTGAGACTGGGGGACTGGGAGACAGGAAGATAGTGAAACACACACAAACTCACTGACAACAAACGCAGTGATGCACACACACACACACAGATACACGCACAGTCTCACACACAGACACACACACACAGATAGAGAACACTCCCACAGTCTCACTCACGATGTGAAACTATTAAAATTGGGGTTGTTCTGGGAGCCAGAATGAAAGGAAAACAGATATCGGAGGATGGTGGGACAGGAGGAGCTGGGGAAGGCCCATAGGCACGGTGGCACAGTGGTTAGCACTGCTGCCTCACTGTGCCAGGGGCCCGGGTTCAATTCCAGCCTTGGGTGACTGTCTGTGTAGAATTTGCACGTTCTCCCCGATTCTGCATGGGTTTCCTCCGGGTGTTCCGGTTTCCTCCCACAGTCCAAAGATGTCGAGGTTAGGTGGACTGGCCATGCTCAATTGCCCCTTAGTATCCAAAGATGTTTAGATTCGGTGAATTGGCCACGGTAAATGTGTGAGACTATGGGGAATGGGTAGGGGAAAGCGTTTGGCTCAAATACTCTGTCAGAGATTCGGTGCAGACTCGATGGGCTGAATGGCCTCCTTCTGCACTGGGATTCTATGGTTCAACCAGTTTCCATTATTCTCCTGAAAACTTTCAAATAATCAGCTGCTGATCCTTCGAAAAACCGGGGAATACAATCCTCGTTTGTGTTATTTTACCACCTTGTGATTTAACCCTTGCTGTCCTGGTATCATTCTGTTAAATCTACACTGTACACAAATGGATGGAGCGGTGCCACATAGGAGATTAGTGCGCTAAATTAAAGTGCATGGGATTGTGGGAATATAATGGCACGGATTGAGAATTGGTTCACAGACAGGGAACAGTGAGTAGGAATAAATGAATCTTTTTCTAAGTAACAGACAGTGACGAGTGGGGTCCCGCAGGGGTCAGTTCTTGGGTCCCAGCTATTCACAAAACACATCAGTGATTTGGATGAGGGAACCAAACGTAATATTCTCAAGTTTGCTGATGAGACGAATTTTGGTGGGAATGTGAGTGATGAGGAGGATGTTAAGAGGCTTCGGGGTGATTGAGACAAGTTGAGTGAGTGGGGAAATACATGGCAGATGCAGAATAATGTTGATAAATGTGACGTTATCCACTTTGGACGGAGGAAGAGAATGGCAGAGTATGAGTTGAATGGCAGACTATTAGTTGAATGGTGATAGATTGGGAAATGTTGTACAAAGGGACCTGGGTATCTGAGAACACCAGTCACTGAAAGCAAGCATGCAGCTACAGCAAGCAGTTAGGAAGACCAATGGGATGATGTCCTTCATTGCAAGAGGATTGGAGTAGAAGAGCAAGGATGTCTTACTGCAGCTGGACAGAGCCTCGGTGAGACCACACCTGGAGTCTTGTGTACAGTGTTCCTCTCCTTATCTGAGGAAGGATGTACTTGCCACAGAGGGAGAGCAGTGAATGTTCACCAGACTGATTTCTGGGATGGCAGCATTGATGTCTGAGGGGAGATTGGGTCGGCTGGGCCTGTATTCACTGGAATGGAGAAGAGTGAGCGGGGATCTAATTGAAAGGTATAAAATTCTGACAGTGCTGGACAGGCTGGATACAGGGATATTGTTTCCTCCGGCTGGGGGTGTCTGGAACAAGGGGTCACAGTCTCAGGATACGGGGGAGGCCATTTGGGACTGAGATGAGGGGAAACCTCTTCACTCAGAGGGTGGTGAACCTGTGGAATTCTCTCCCACAGAAAGCTGTGGAGACCAAGTCACTGAATATATTTAAGAAGGAAAGAGATAGATTTCTAGACTCTAAAGGTGTCGAGGTGTATGGGGAGAGCGCTGGGGTATGGCATTGAGACAGAGGATCGGCCATGATAGTGTTGAATGGTGGGTCAGGCTCGAAGGGCTGAATGGCCTCCTCCTCCTCCTATTTTCTGTGTTGATGTGACCGCCCCAAGTCTCTTTGGGCCTCCACTCTTTCCAGCCTTTCCCCATTCATAAAGCAATCTGTTCTATCCTTTTTAAAGTGGGTGACCACACAATTGTCTCCAATGAAATCCATCTTTCACTCTTTGAACCATTCAGTTAAGACAATTTACTTTAGGGCAGCATGGTGGCACAGTGGTTCGTACTGCTGCCTCACAGCGCCAGGGACCCGGGTTCAATTCCAGCCTCGGGTGACTGTGTGGAGTTTGCACATTCTCCCCGTGTCTGTGTGGGTTTCCTCCGGGTGCTCTGGTTACCTTCCACACTCGCAAGATATATAGGTTAGATGGATTAGCAATGGGGTTATGGGGATAGGGCTGGGGTGAGGGCCTGGGGAAGATACTCTGTCATCAAGTCTGTGCAGACTCAATGAGCTGAATGGCCTCTTATGCTGTGGAATACCTCTTTGCCATTTGAAGCTTCTGCTTTCCTCCCACACTCCAAAGATGTGCGGGTGGAGTTAATTGGCAGTGCTCAATTGCCCCTTAGTGTTAGGGGGATTCAGGCCTGGGTGGTATTGTTGTCGGGGGCAGGCTTGATGGACCAAAGGACCTCCTTCTGCACTTTAGGGAATCTATGATGAACGGCATGGTGGCACAGTGGTTAGCACAGCACCAAGAACCCAGGTTCAATTCCAGCCTCAGCTCGCTGTCAGTGTAGAGTTCTCCCAGTGTCTGCGTGGGTTTCCTCCGGGTGCTCCAGTTTCCTCCCACAGTCCAAACATGTGCGGGTAAGGTGGATTGGCCATGATAAATTGACCTTAGTGTCAGGGGATTAACAGGGTAAATATATGGGGTTACGGGAATCGGGCCTGGGTGGGATTGTGGTCGATGCAGACCCGATGGGCCGAATGGTCTGCCCTTTAGGGATTCTATGATTCTAGGATCTCAAATCATTGATAAATACGATGAAACTGAGACAGACACGGGGGCTTTGCAGCAGCAGGCAGAATGGGAATCATTGCATCCTGCACCGAGTTTTATTACACAACCAATTTCAGAAAATTCACAACTCTAATTCACAACAGCAAAGTGTGGGATTGCAAACTTGGAATTATTAGCCCAGCACTAAAGTTTAAAAGCGAAACACTGACATTCGGAAACAGGAGATGGCCTCACATCTTCAATTCTGTGATTGTCCCCCATCTCCTGCTCTGAATATTACAATATCTCTGCCCCCTTCATGCGTCTGCAGACTTTGAAAGTTACTCAGACATCGGTGAAACTAGTCTTTATCTCGGGGCATTTCCTGTGAAATATGCACCTTCTGCAACGAGACACAATCTAATTGACGCTTTCTGATACAATCTGAATCTCCTTTCAAACAACCTCCCAACCCCACTGTGCAGGAATGTCACCTTTTGTCACATTCCCCAACACAATTGTTGACACTTTATCAGGCGGGAAAAGTAGATTCAACTGACAGATTCTGAGCACCAGGTTGAATCTTTAAGATGTAAAAATGAACTGAAATCCCAGGTCTCTCTGTTCCTGCATCCATTTTAACATTGACCCATTGATTTTAAATTGCTTCTCCTGTATAAAAATATCATCTATCAACCTCAGATTTAAACATTAATAAGCGACTGAGCATCAACTGCGAATTATAGAAGGTAGTTCCAAACTAATATCACAGCTGGTGTGGCAAAGTGTTTCTGAATTCCACTCCTACAAGTCTAAAATCCTCAACATTGTTTGAAATCCAATGTCCCCAAGTCCTGGACTCCCCAACCAGCAGGAAAAGTTGTTCTTTATCAGTCCTCTCCATTCCCCTTATTATCTTGAAGTGTTTGATCCAATCATCCCGTAGCCTAAATTCCAGCATTACAGAGTAACACTTCAACTACACTTTTCAACAAACAATCCCAAACCAAATACAGAACAGGGTTCATAGAATCCTGCAGTGCAGGAGGCCATTCGGCCCATCGAGTCTGCACTGAACACAATCCCACCCAGGCCCCATCCCTATAATCCCATACATTTACCTCAGCAAATCCTCCTGACACTAAGGGACAATTTAGCTTGGCCAATCCACCTCACCTGTACACCTGATAGAAGTCTGCCAGATTATGAGGGGCATGGACAGAGTGGATAGTCAGAAGCTTTTTCCCAGGGTGGTAGAGTTATTGCTCGGGAGCAGAGGTTTAAGGTGCGAGGGGCAAGGTTTAAAGGAGATGTGGGAGGAAAGTTGTGTTACACAGAGTGTGGTGGGTGCCTGGAACTCGTTGCCGGGGGAGGGAGTGGAAACGGATACGATAGTGACTTTTCAAGGGCGTCTTGACAAAGACATGAATAAGATGGGAATGGAGGGATATGGTCCCCGGAAGGGTAGGGGGTTTTAGTTCAGTCAGGCAGCATGGTCGGTGCAGGATTGGAGAGCCGAAAGACCTGTTCCTGTGTTGTAATGTTCTTTGTTCTATCTTTGGAGTGTGGGATGAAACCGGAGCACCCGGAGGCAACCCACACAAACACGGGAAGGACGTTCAAACTCCAGTCAGAAAGTGACCCATGCTGGGAATCGAAGGCGGGTCCCTGGCACTGTGAGGAAGCAGTGCTAACCCCTGCATCACTGTGCCACCCCCATATTGAAAACTTGGGTTCAAATTCAAGACAGCCGCAAATTCACTTTGAGTAAAGTTCCCTCTGCTGTGTCAAAGGAATTTTTAGTTGAGGATTTTTATTTCTGGGAAACTGAACTCACATTGAACAGCATCCCAGTGTGGGATTGAAACTCTAGTTTGTTTCAGTCATGGGGAGAGAGATGGAGCGAGAGGGAGAGATACAGATACAGAGGCAGAGAGACACAGAAACAGGATGGGATAGTGCTGTACATGTTTCAGAGCTGACACTGAGACACACACGAGATGTACAATCGCAGACCAGAGTGAATCATTCTCTGTTACGTGCAGTGTCCTGGACATGGACAGAAGCTGACACTCAGACACACACAACAACAACTTGCATTTATATAGCACCTTGGACAGTATTATCCCAAGATGCTTCACACTCCCAGGACAGGTACAGCACAGGGTGAGATACAGAGTAAAGCTCCCTCTGCACTGTCCACATCAAACACACCCAGGACAGGTACAGCACGGGGTTAGATACAGAGTAAAGCTCCCTCTGCACTGTCCACATCAAACACACCCAGGACAGGTACAGCACAGGGTTAGATACAGAGAAAAGCTCCCTCTACACTGTCCCCATCAAACACTCCCAGGACAGGTACAGCACAGGGTTAGATACAGAGTAAAGCTCCCTCTGCACTGTCCCCATCAAACACTCGCAGGACAGGTACAGAGTAAAGCTCCTTCTGCACTGTCCACATCAAACACGACCAGGGCAGGAACAGCACTAGGTTAGATACAGAGTAAAGCTCCCTCTACACTGTCCCCATCAAACACTCCCAGGACAGGTACAGCACGGGGTTAGATACAGAGTAAAGCTCCCACGACCCTGTCCCCATCAAACACTCCCAGGACAGGTACAGCACGGGGTTAGATACAGAGTAAAGCTCCCTTGAAATTCTCCCCATCAAACTCTCCCAGGACAGATAAAGCAATGGAGTTAGAAAAAGAGTAAAGCTCCCTCTCCACTGTCCCCATCAAAGACTCGCAGGACAGGTGCAGCACAGGGTTAGATACAGAGTAAAGCTCCCTCTGCACTGTCCCCATCAAACACTCGCAGGACAGGTACAGAGTAAAGCTCCCTCTGCACTGTCCACATCAAACACTCCCAGGACAGGTACAGCACGGGGTTAGGTACAGAGTAAAGCTCCCTCTACACTGTCCCTATCAAACACTCCCAGGACAGGTACAGCACGGGGTTTGATGCAGAGTAAAGCTCCCTCTACACTGTCCCCATCAAACACTCCCAGGACAGGTACATCACGGGGTTTAGATACAAAGTAAAGCTCCCTCTCTCCTGTCCCCATCAATCACTTCCAGGACAAGTACAGCATGGGCGAGATACAGGGTAAAGTTCCCTCTACACTGTCCCCATCAAACACCCCCAGGACAGGTACAGCACGGGGTTAGATACAGAGTAAAGCTCCCTTGAAATTGTCCCCCATCAAACACTCCCAGGACAGGTACAGCACGGGGTTAGATACAGAGTAAAGTTCCCTTGAAATTGTCCCCATCAAACACTCGCAGGACAGGTACAGCATGGGGTAGATACAGAGTAAAGCTCCCTCTACACTGTCCCCATCAAACACTCCCAGGACAGGTACAGCACGGGGTTAGATACAGAGTAAAACTCCCTCTACACTGTCCCCCATCAAACACTCCCAGGACAGGTACAGCACGGGGTTAGATACAGAGTAAAGCCCCCTCTACACTGTCCACATCAAACACGACCAGGACAGGTACAGCACGGGCTTAGATACAGAGTAAAGCCCCCTCTACACTGTCCCCATCAAACACACCCTGGACAGGTACAGCACGGGTTTAGATACAGATTAAAGCTCCCTCTACACTGTCCCCATCAAACACTCCCAGGACAGGTACAGCACAGGTTTAGATACAGAGTAAAGCTCCCTCTACACTGTCCCCATCAAACACTCCCAGGACAGGTACAGCACTAGGTTAGATACAGAGTAAAGCTTCCTCTGCACTGTCCCCATCAAACACTCCCTGGACAGGTAGAGCACAGGGTTAGATACAGAGTAAAGCTCCCTCTGCACTGTCCCCATCAAACACACCCAGGACAGGTACAGCACGGGGTTAGATACAGAGTAAAGCTCCCACTACAATGTCCCCATCAAACACACCCAGGACAGATACAGCACGGGGTTAGATACAGAGTAAAGCTCCCTCTACACTGTCCCCATCAAACACACCCAGGACAGATACAGCACGGGGTTAGATACAGATTAAAGCTCCCTCTGCACTATCCCCCATCAAACACTCGCAGGACAGGTACAGAGTAAAGCTCCCTCTACACTGTCCACATCAAACACGACCAGGACAGGAAGAGCACGGGCTTAGATACACAGTAAAGCTCCCTCTATACTGTCCCCATCAAACACTCCCAGGACAGGTACAGCACAGGGTTAGGTACAGAGTAAAGCTCCCTCTACACTGTCCCTATCAAACACTCCCTGGACAGTACAGCACGGGGTTTGATGCAGAGTCAAGTTCCCTCTACACTGTCCCCATCAAACACTCCCAGGACAGCTACAGCACGGGTTTAGATACAAAGTAAAGCTCCCTCTCTCCTGTCCCCATCAATCACTTCCAGGACAAGTACAGCATGGGCGAGGTACAGGGTAAAGCTCCCTCTGCACTGTCCCCATCAAACACTCCCAGGACAGGTACATCACGGGGTTAGATACAGAGTAAAGCTCCCTCTACACTGTCCCCCATCAAACACTCCCAGGACAGGTACAGCACGGGGTTAGATACAGAGTAAAGCTCCCTCTACACTGTCCCCATCAAACACTCCCAGGACAGGTACAGCACGGGTTTAGATACAGAGTAAAGCTCCCTTGAAATTGTCCCCATCAAACACTCCCAGGACAGATAAAGCATGGAGTTAGAAAAAGAGTAAAGCTCCCTCTAAACTGTCCCCATCAAACACGCGCAGGACTTGTACAGCATGGGGTAGATACAGAATAAAGCTCCCTCTCCACTGTCCCCATCAAACACTCGCAGGACAGGTACAGCACGGGGTTAGATACAGAGTAAAGCTCCCTCTATCCTGTCCTGGGAATACAGCCCTCGTTTGTGTCTCCATCGCTGCGTATCTGTCACATTTAAAATACTAACGTTACTTTAGTGAAGAGACAACTCTGTCAGAAATATCTCAGTGCTGCGTTCACACGAAATGGCCACTGGGAAGAAACGCCAAATGGCTGCCTGATATTTGTGGATATTTTTCAGAGATTCCCAGAAAGGGAGAGATGGACAGAAGACACAGACACAGAGAGTGAGAAAAAGAGAGAGACACAGATTGATGGAGGTATAAAAGGTTTCCCTTTACCTGCACATGATTTAACTTGTTCCCAGTTGGTTTATGGATTCTCTCCTCAACTTATTGTCCAAAGTGCATCACTTCACATTTCTCAGTGTTGAAGTTAGCTGTCTGTCCGTTTCATTTCAATCTCCTCTGCACCCACTCTCGAACACTAATAATTGTCTGGTAGAAAGTGAGAAGGAGCCTCGGCAGAGAGGTTGGGAAGGATTGAATGGGGAGAGGCAGAAACCCTCAACACATTTCAAAACTACACTGATTTCCACTTGAAGGAATAACTTCTCCACCCCAACACTATCCCATCATTCTCGATAAGCCCATGCTGCCCGTGTTCTGTGATAAATTACACGCAAGTGAAAAGATTATTTCAAATAGTGGGGTTACATTTGCCACCCCCCAATCTGTAGGAACTGCTCCAGAGTCTGTCCAGAGTTGGGAAATAGGTTAAAAAGTAGGGTCACTAGGGTGGCCATCTCTGGGCTGCTCCCAATGCCTCGTGCCATTGAGGCTAAGAATAGGGAGTTGGTTCAAATGAATGCTTGGCTAAAGGACTGGTCCAGGAGGGAGGGCTTCATTTTCATAGATCAATGGGAGGTTTTCAGGAGAGGATGGCACCTGTACAAGAAGGACGGGTCACAACTAAGTTGGAAGGGCACAAATATCCTGGCTGGGAGCTTTGCTAGTGCAGTTCGGGGGGGTTTAAACTAGTATGGCAGGGGGGTGGGGATCAAACTATTAGGTCTATAAGTGTGGTGGCTGGGGACGAGCTTGGGGCTGGGACAAGGCTGGCAAAGAAGAAGAGCACTCTGGGGGAGGACGACCTCACTGAGCCTGGGGGTCTGGAGTGCTTATACTTCAATGCAAGGAGCGTAGCAGGTAAAACAGACGAACTTGGGGCCTTAATGCGCACGAGGAATTTGGATGTGGTTGCGGTGACAGAGACTTGGTTGAAAGAGGGACAGGACTGGCAGCTGAATATTCCGGGGTACAAGTGTTTTAGGCGAGACAGAGGAGGGGCCAAAAGAGGTGGGGGAGTAGCGGTATTGGTTGGAGAGCATATTACAGCGGTGCAGAGGGAGGACAATTCAGAGGGGTCGTGTAACAAGTCACTCTGGGTGGAGCTTAGAAACAGGAAAGGCGCAGTCACTATGTTGGGGGTATACTACAGGCCCCCCAACAGCCCAAGGGAAGTGGAAGAATGGATATGTCAGGAGATACTGGATAGGTGCAGGAAATATAGGGTTGTTGTAGTGGGAGACTTCAATTTCCCTGGTATAGACTGGAAATCGCTGAGGGCAGGGACTCTGGATGGGGAGGAATTTGTAAAATGTGTACAGGAGGGTTCGTTGGAACAATATGTGGACAGCCCGACTAGAGAGGGGGCTATACTGGACCTAGTACTGGGGAATGAGCCCGGTCAGGTCTTCAAAGTTTTGGTTGGGGAACATGTGGCAAATAGTGACCACAATTCTGTTAGCTTTAGGATAGTGATGGAAAAGGATGAGTGGTGTCCCAAGGGTAAGGTGTTGGATTGGGGGAAGGCTAACTTTATTGGGATCAGGCAGAAATTGGCAGCTCTTGAATGGGAGAGGTTGTTTGAGGGTAAATCCACATCTGGTATGTGGCAGTCTTTTAAGGAACGGTTGTTAGGGCTACACGACAAGCATGTGCATGTAAAAAAGAAGGATAGGAAGGGTAGGATTAGAGAACCGTGGATAACCAGGGAAATTGAGGGACTGGTCAAAAGGAAAAGAGTGGCGTATGTTAGGTCCAAGCAGCTAAAAACGGAGGGAGCTCTGGAGGAGTACAATGAAAGTAGGAAAATACTCAAACGGGGAATTAGAAGAGCAAAAAGGGGCCACGAAATGTTCTTGGCAGACAGGATTAAGGAGAATCCAAAGGCATTTTATTCATACGTTAGGAACAAAAGGGTTGTTAGGGAAAAAATCGGACCTTCCAGGGACAAAAGTGGGGACTTATGCTTGGAGCCCAAAGAAGTAGGGGAGATCCTAAATGAATACTTTGCGTCGGTATTCACAAAGGAGAGGGATGTGTTGACTGGGAGTGTCTCTGAGGGGAGTGTTGAACCGTTGGAGAAAATCTCCATTACAAAGGAGGAAGTGTTAGGTTTGTTAGAGAATATAAAGACTGACAAATCCCCAGGGCCTGATGGAATCTATCCAAGACTGCTCAGGGAGACGAGAGGTGAAATCGTTGGGCCTCTGACGCAAATCTTTGTCTCGTCACTGGACGCAGGTGAGGTCCCAGAGGATTGGAGGATAGCCAATGTGGTCCCGTTCTTTCAGAAGGGTAGGAAGGATAACCCGGGTAATTATAGGCCGGTGAGCATGACGTCCGTGGTGGGGAAGTTGTTGGAGAAGATTCTTAGAGATAGGATGTATGCGCATTTAGAAAGGAATAAACTCATTAACGATAGTCAACATGGTTTTGTGAGAGGGAGGTCATGCCTCACTAACCTGGTGGTGTTTTTTGAAGAAGTGACCAAAATGGTTGACGAAGGAAGGGCCGTGGATGTTGTCTATATGGACTTTAGTAAAGCGTTTGACAAAGTCCCTCATGGTAGGCTAGTGAAAAAGGTTGGATCCCATGGGATAAAGGGGGAGGTGGCTAGATGGGTGGAGAACTGGCTTGGTCATAGAAGACAGAGGGTGGTAGTGGAAGGGTCTTTTTCCGGCTGGAGGCCTGTGACTAGTGGTGTACCGCAGGGCTCTGTATTGGGACCTCTGCTGTTTGTGATTTATATAAATGATCTAGAAGAAGGAGTAACTGGGGTGATCAGTAAGTTTGCGGACGACATAAGGTTTGATAAGGTTCACCATGGTAGGCTTCTGCAGAAAATGCAGATGTATGGGATTGGGGGTGATCTAGGAAATTGGATCAGGAATTGGCTAGCGGATAGGAAACAGAGGGTGGTGGTTGATAGTAAATATTCATCATGGAGTGCGGTTACAAGTGGTGTACCTCAGGGATCTGTTTTGGGGCCACTGCTGTTTGTAATATTTATTAATGATCTGGATGAGGGTATAGTTGGGTGGATTAGCAAATTTGCTGATGACACCAAAGTCGGTGGTGTGGTAGACAGTGAGGAAGGGTGTCGTAGTTTGCAGGAAGACTTAGACAGGTTGCAAAGTTGGGCCGAGAGGTGGCGGATGGAGTTTAATGCGGAGAAGTGTGAGGTAATTCACTTTGGTAGGAATAACAGATGTGTTGAGTATAGGGCTAACGGGAGGACTTTGAATAGTGTGGAGGAGCAGAGGGATCTAGGTGTATGTGTGCATAGATCCCTGAAAGTTGGGAATCAAGTAGATAAGGTTGTTAAGAAGGCATATGGTGTCTTGGCGTTTATTGGTAGGGGGATTGAATTTAGGAGTCGTAGCGTTATGTTGCAACTGTACACAACTCTGGTGCGGCCGCACTTGGAGTACTGTGTGCAGTTCTGGTCCCCACATTACAGGAAGGATGTGGAGGCTTTGGAGAGGGTGCAGAGGAGGTTTACCAGGATGTTGCCTGGTATGGAGGGGAGATCCTATGAGGAGAGGCTGAGGGATTTAGGATTGTTTTCGCTGGAAAGGCGGCGGCTAAGAGGGGATCTTATTGAAACATATAAGATGATTAGAGGTTTAGATAGGGTGGATAGTGATAGCCTTTTTCCTCTGATGGAGAAATCCAGCACGAGGGGGCATGGCTTTAAATTGAGGGGGGGTAGTTATAGAACCGATGTCAGGGGTAGGTTCTTTACCCAGAGGGTGGTGAGGGATTGGAATGCCCTGCCAGCATCAGTAGTAAATGCGCCTAGTTTGGGGGCGTTTAAG
Source organism: Mustelus asterias (assembly GCF_964213995.1). NCBI lineage: Eukaryota > Metazoa > Chordata > Chondrichthyes > Carcharhiniformes > Triakidae > Mustelus > Mustelus asterias. Next base: position 667,876 of record NW_027590083.1, on the reverse strand, counting down.
AGATCCGTAGATAGGTTCATGGACGAAAAGAAATTGGTTTAGGTTGGAGGGTCACAGTTTTTTTTTAACTGGTCGGTGCAACATCGTGGGCCGAAGGGCCTGTTCTGCGCTGTAATGTTCTATGTTCTATGTTCTATGACACAAAACTGGCAGGACTTGCAGATAGTGAGGAACATTGTCAGAGGCTACAGAAGGATATAGATAGGCTGGAAATTTGGGCAAGGAAATGGCAGATGGAGTTCAATCCTGATAAATGCGAAGTGATGCATTTTGGTGGGAATAATGTAGGGAGGAGCTACACGATAAATGGAAGAACCATAAAGGGTGTAGAGGCGCAGAGGGACCTGGGTGTGCAAGTCCACAGATCTTTGAAGGTGACGTCGCAGGTGGAGAAGGTGGTGAAGAAGGCATATGGCATGCTTGCCTTTATAGGACGGGGCAGAGAGTATAAGAGTTGGGGTCTGATGTTGCAGATGTATAGAACGTTGGTTCGGCCGCATTTGGAATACTGCGTCCAGTTCTGGTCGCCACACTACCAGAAGGACGTGGAGGCTTTGGAGAGAGTACAGAGGAGGTTTACCAGGATGTTGCCTGGTATGGAGGGGCTTGGTTATGAGGAGAGATTGGGGAAACTGGGGTTGTTCTCCTTGGAAAGACGGAGGATGAGGGGAGACTTAATAGAGGTGTATAATATTATGAAAGGCATAGATAGGGTGAACGGTGGGAAGCTTTTCCCCGGGTCGGTGGTGACGTTCACGAGGGGTCATAGGTTCAAGGTGAAGGGGGTGAGGTTTAACACAGATATCAGAAGGACATATTTCACACAGAGGGTCGTGGGGGCCTGAAATGTGTTGCCGGGCAAGGTGGTGGAGGCGGACACACTGGGAACATTTAAGACTTATCGAGACAGCGATATGAACGGAGTGGGAATGGAGGGATACAAAAGAGTGGTCTAGTTTGGACCAGGGAGCGGCGCGGGCTAATTGTTCCTTGTTTCTCGTTTCAAGGCTTCATTCTATGATCATCTTGCTGGTGCCAGTACAGAGCGAGACTGCGGATAGTTGGGAACCTGTCTCGGGGGCAGGGAATTCATATGGTGTTCGTGGAAGTGGAAATGACTAGGGTTGGGAAGCATTTTCCGATCGGGGCCATTGTGATCTCCTGGACTCATTTCGATCGCCTCAGGGGGACGGAGAGGAATTTCCCAGATTTTTTTTCCCCATATTGGCCCTGGGGTTTTTCACTCTGGGTTTTCGCCTCTCCCTGGAGATCACATGGTCTGGAATGGGGGGGGTGGGGGTGAGTTAATAGGTTGTAATGAACAAAGCATCGTAGCTGTGAGGGACAGCTCGGTGGATAGGATATTGGTATGTAGATAGGCTGGAAAATTGGGCGGGGATCCTGGATTCAGGATTCAATCCTAGACCGGGGAGCGGCGCGGGCTTGGAGGGCCGAAGGGCCTGTTCCTGTGCTGTATTGTTCTTTGTTCTTGTCTATAGAATTTTGGAAGATGACCAGCAATGCATCCAATATTTCCAGCGCCGCTTCCTTTAATACTCTGGGATGTAGATTATCAGGCCCTGGGGCTTTGTCAGCCTTTAACCCCATTCATTCCCCCAGCACCATTTTCTTACTAATCCTGATTTCCTTCAATTCAATTCCACACTCTCACTAAAGCATTGGTTCCCTAACATTTCTGCCAGGTTATCTGTGCCTCTTTTGTGAAGACAGAACCAAAGTATATGTTCAATTCTTCTGCCATTTCTTTGCTCCCCATTTTAATTTCCCCGGAGAGATGGAGAGAGGCAGAGTCACTGAGAGATAGGGATGAGATCGTAATGCAGAGAGTAACAGTGAGATATTCAGGAGGGCAAGCAGCTAATAGTGGGGTACAACAAGGATCACTCCAAAGCCACAGATATTGCCTCATGTTGCCGCTTTCGCCATTTACCTTAAATCAGCATCCTCTGCTTTCCAAGCTTTCCCCCAATGTGCCGATTATCTCAAAGCCGATCCTCTCAGTCCCGGGACATCACTGCAGGAGTTCCTCAGGGTGAGTGTCCGAGGCCCCAACCATCTTCAGCTGCTCCATCACTGACCTTCCCTCCATAGGTGAGATGTTCGCTGATGATCGCAGCATTCACAACTCCTCAGATTGTGAAATAGTCAATGCCGGAATACTGAGCAGGACAGGCAGCATCTGTGTAAAGAGAAGCAGATTCTGGGACTGGGGGACTGAGAGACAGGAAGATAGTGAAACACACACAAACGCAGTGATGCACACACATAGATACACGCACAGTCTCACACACAGACACACACACACATAGTTACACGCACAGTCTCACACACACACACACACATAGATACACGCACAGTCTCACACACACACAGATAGAGAACAGTCCCACAGTCTCACTCACAATATCCTAATCCCCCTGGCATTAAGGGGCAATTCATAACGGCCAATCAACCTAACGCGCGCATCTTTGGAGTGTGGGAGGAAACCGGAGCACCAGGTGGAAACCCACGCAGACACGGGGAGAACGTGCAAACTCCACACAGACAGTCACCCGAGACCAAAATTGAACCCGGGTCCGTTGCACTGTGAGGCAGCAGAGCTAACCACTGTGACACCCATGTTGGCCTTCATTGCAAGAGGATTCGAGTGGAAGAGCAAGGATGTCTTACTGCAGCTGGACAGAGCCTCGGTGAGACCACACCTGGAGTCTTGTGTGCAGTGTTCCTCTCCTTATCTGAGGAAGGATGTACTTGCCACAGAGGGAGAGCAGTGAATGTTCACCAGACTGATTCCTGGGATGGCAGCATTGATGTCTGAGGGGAGATTGGGTCGGCTGGGCCTGTATTCACTGGAATGTAGAAAAGTGAGCGGGGATCTAATTGAAAGGTATAAAATTCTGACAGTGCTGGACAGGCTGGATACAGGGATATTGTTTCCTCCGGCTGGGGGTGTCTGGAACAAGGGGTCACAGTCTCAGGATACGGAGGAGGCCATTTGGGACTGAGATGAGGGGAAACCTCTTCACCCAGAGGGTGGTGAACCTGTGGAATTCTCTCCCACAGAATGCTGTGGAGATCAAGTCACTGAATATATTTAAGAAAAGAGATAGATTTCTAGACTCTAAAGGTGTCGAGGTGTATGGGGAGAGCGCTGGTGTATGGCATTGAGACAGAGGATCGGCCATGATAGTGTTGAATGGTGGGTCAGGCTCAAAGGGCTGAATGGCCTCCTCCTATTTTCTATGTTGATGTGACCGCCCCAAGTCACTTTGGGCCTCCACTCTTTCTAGCTTTTCCCCATTCATAAAGCAATCTGTTCTATCCGTTTTCAAGTGGGTGACCACACAATTGTCTACAATGAAATCCATCTTTCACTCTTTGATCCATTGACTTCAGACATGAAGATTTGTTTGTCATTTGAAGCTTCCAGCTACAATGCTGCCAATGCTGCCTGTTTGTGTGCACTGTGGCAAACTTTCTATCTCATCATCTTAAACCCTTACTAAATACGGGAAAACAGAGCCCACCTTTGGACAGGAAGAGATCATTTTGGCATGGCCAATCCACCTAACCTTCGCATCTTTGGACACTAGGGGCGGGATTTTCCAGTCTTGGGGCGAGCGTGGCTGAGGTGATTTAGTCATGGTGAATACACGGGGTTATGGGGATAGGGTGGAGGGGTCAGGATAGGGTGGAGGGGAGGGCCTGGATAGGCTGCTCTTCCGGAGAGTCAGTGCAGAATCGATGGGTGGAATGGCCTCCTTCTGCACTGTCGGGATTCTATGAGAGACTTTTGCATGGTCCTGCCCTGCCTGTTACAATTCCCAAGGTGGGCGGGATGGGAAACTTCCACAGTTGGTGTCAATTTAGCACGGCCAGTCCACCTAACCTATTCATTTTTGGGCACTAAGTGGCAACGTAGCATGGTCAATTCACCAAATCTTCACATTTTTGGACACTAAGGGGCAATTTACCATGGGCAATCCACCTGACCTACTCATCATTGGACTCGGAGGAACAATTTAACATGGCCAATTAACCCAACATGCACACCGTTGAATACTAAGGGGCAATTTAGCATGGTCAAACCAACTAACATGCAGATATTTGGAAACTAAGGGATGATTTAGCATGACCAAAGCTTCACATTTTTGCAATCTAAGGGGCAATTTAGCATGGCAATCCACCTAACCTACACATCATCCTGTCTCTCTCTCTTTATATCTCTTTGTATCTTCATGTATGTCTCTCTATCTCTCTGACGCTCTCTGACTCTCTCTGAATAGATCTGTGTGTGTCTCTCTGTCGCTCACTCTCTCTCTGAATATATCTGTGCATGTGTTTTGCTGTCTCTCTCCCTTAGTCACTTACCCTCTCCCTCCCTCTGTCTCTCTACCTTCTCTCCTCACCCTCCATCACCACCTCTCTCTGTATGTTGGTCTGTACATCTATATGTGTGTGTGAGTCTTTCTATGTATCTATCTGTCTTACTGTGTTTCTCTCTCTCCCTCTCCCTGTGTATTTGTGTGTGCCTTTCTATATATTTCTGAGTATCTGAGAATATCTGCCTCTGTATATATCGCAGCATATCTGTGTGTGTGTCTCCATATACCTCTGTGTGTCTATGTATAGATGCTGGCACGGTGGCACAGTGGTTAGCACAATTACCACACAGCGCCAGGGACCCAGGTTCGATTCCCGGCTTGGGTCACTGTCTTGTGTGGAGTCGGCACATTCTCCCCGTGTCTGCGTGGGTTTCCTCCGAGTGCTCTGGTTTCCTCCCACAGTCTGAAAGACGTGTTGGTTGGGTGCATTGGCCATGCTAAATCCTCCCTCAGTGTACCCGAACAGGCCCCGGAGTGTGGCGACCAGGGGATTTTCATACTAACTTCATTGCATTGTTAATGTAAGCCTACTTGTGACACTAATAAATAAACTTTACAGAAAAGAAACTTTCTATCTTTGATAGAGAGGTTAAGATGATTCCATTTCATATCTTCCTGCTTTGGGGAAATGGGAGTTATCTTTGCATTTACAAGGATATGGGGAGGGAGCTGTTTGAATGGACATTCAGCTTTTTGGGTGATTAAAGTGTCAATTTGTTTCCAGAAGCTGTTTACAGTGATTGTCCCGAGAGATTGTATTGTTTCAGTGATGTCGACGTCTCCAATACTTCAGACAGAGGAAGGAAACAATATACAAAAGGAAAGATTGGGGGAATCACTACATTGAAGGTGTGAGGCCTCATCACTCTCTGTCTGGTTTTGTTTTGTAGTCTTTACATTTTTAAACACTGAAACCTCTTGCCCTTGTTGGGAATATCACGGCGGTTTGAGAAAAGCAAACACTGATCCC